>NW_012108674.1:2368999-2381064 GCF_000951045.1 Mandrillus leucophaeus
GCCTGGCTAGTTTTTTTGTATTTTTTAGTAGAGACAGGGTTTCACCTTGTTAGCCAGGATGGTCTCGATCTCCTGACCTCGTGATCCGCCCGTCTCGGCGTCCCAAAGTGAGTTATCAGTTATTAAGTTAAGAAAATCACAGTTTGCAGCCCTTTTTCCTCTATAAGAGGAAATTTTCCTCTATAAGAAGAAATTTTCCTCTATAAGAATTCATGGTTTTTAAGAGTAGTTCAGCCAGGTAAGAGACAAATAGGTATTAAATGCAAATCTGGTGTTTTTTTTTTTTTTTTTTCGATGGAGTCTTGCTCTGTCACCCAGGCTGGAGTGCAGTGGCGCGATCTTGGCTAACTGCAAGCTCTGCCTCCAGGTTCATGCCATTCTTCTGCCTCAGCCTCCCGAGTAGCTGGTACTACAGGTGCCCGCCACCACGCCTGGCTAATTTTTTTTGTATTTTTAGTTGAGATGGGTTTTCACCGTGTTAGCCAGGATGGTCTCCGTCTCCTGACCTCGTAATCCACCTGCCTGGGCCTCCTGAAGTGCTGAGATTACAGGCGTGAGCCACCGCACCTGGCCTGGTGTTCTGGTTTTTAAAGCAGAATGCCGCAAGTTGACCAAAAACCTCTTGCTAGAGACGCTCCAAATAGCCAAGCCAATGAACAGAAATCCTAATGTTTCCATTCATCCCACGAAAGATAATAGCAGAAATTTGTCAGGGCACTTTAAGATTCCATGAAGCAAGACTTTTATTGTCAAGTCAACCTAGCCCTAAAATCAAAGAATCAAGCAACTCCATAAACTTAAGAATGATCATAAAGGATGAAATAGAAAGTCCAAGGGGTGATTTGGGTGCCTAATTTCGCGGTTAATTTATTGAAGGATAATTGCTACAATGAATAGAAAGCTAAACACTGATTTTTGAGGCTTGAATATGTGTTCTGCCAATGCTCATACCCAATGTTACTTTCAGGGACTGGAAACCCACAGGCACCCATTTAGCATTTGGACAACTTTGGTGTCTGGAAAATTTTTCATGTTGAGCTGAAATCTATATCCCTATATCTTTTGCTTATTTATTGGCAAAAGTTATACTTTTTTTGGAGCCACATAGAAAAGCTCTAATTCTGCTTTCCTACAGTAGCTCTCTACATATTTGAAAACAGTTCTTGTGGCCTTCAGAGTCTTTTCCTTCCAGAAGAAATGCTTATAAATAGTTTGGCCATTGCTCAAGCAGTATTATTTCAGAGCTCTTCATAATTAGGTTTAGATGAGGTTGTCAATGATGGGATTGGAGTCCTTATAAGAAGAAGAAGATACCAGAGCTCATTCTCTCTGCCATATGAGGACACAACAAGGAAGAGGCCGTCTGCAAGACAGAAAGAGAGGCTTCACCAGAAAACCAAATTGGCTGGCTCCTTGATCTTGGATTTCCCATCCTCCAAAACTATGAGAAATGAATTTCTGTTGTTTAAGCTACCCAGTCCATGGTATTTTGTTATGGCAGTTCAAGCTGACTAGTACAATGGGACAGGGCAAAAAATGTAGCAATGTGCTGTTACTACTAAAGATGTATTTCCAATGTCTATCTGTTAACAGCATCCTCTGAAAAAGATTGTTTAATCTGTTACAAACCCATGTGTTAATTACTAAACAAAGTTTGAGAGACCATTTTTGGTGTTTGCTGAAGATCAGATATATAATTTCTATTACTTATCCCTGATTTCTAAATCTGGCAATATTGCCCCAAAGGAAATGGTGTGACATTGTTATTGATTCAAAATTGACTTCTATACGTCACCAGTTAATATCTGAAGTGCCTGCAAACCATCCTTAGCCTCACTGTGAAGGTCAGAATAAAGTAGGAAGATATTTTATTAAGCTTGGGTTATTAAATACAGGGAAAAACATAAATACTGACTTTCAGAAAGTGGTTTTTATATAGGCATAATTTTTAATTTTAAATAAATTATCTTATCAGACTTGATAAGATGATGTAGACAACATTTTAGCAATAAAAACTATGACCAACTTAAAACTTAATTGTCTAACAAATTAAGATATCAAATTCAGAATTTCAGGTCAATAATCTCATCAAATTTTGGCTAAGGCAACACATGGTGGTGAGTCCATGAAATCTCTACTTGCAAGGCACCTTCAAGAATGTCGAGAAACTAAGCATTCAAGACTCAAGAGTAACAGTATCTACATGTGGTCAATTATTCTAGGACCATGGAAGTAAGGACAGGTCAACTATTGTTGATACTCCTTTGAAGTTTTCCCTGCAGCTTGGCTGCTTATTGAGATCATATTCATGTGCAAACACCAGATGGAGCCTTTGTATGTCAACCAAAGGAGAAACGGTGACAAGACATGTTGTGAGGAAAAAAGATAAATATTATGATATTTTTCATTAGAGATGGGGATATTTTCAGAAGAAAATAAAACTTTTTAATATTAAGATTAAACCCTCAAACAAATCTCTTTTGACCATTAAATTCTTTTCCAAAATATATGTTAAGAATGTAATAACCAGCATTGCCTGTGTACAGCACAAATTGCAAATTAAACAAATAAGAAATTTTTTCATAATTATTATACTCCAAACCTTTGTTGCTAGTCTTGATAATCTTGATTCTTCCTTGGATATGGGCAACACATATGCTCTTGGGTTGTTTAGAATCTTTATAATATTGAAGTCGATAGCTAAAACAGAAAATAAAATACTTTTAAAAATTCTGGTATTTTTTTCCTTCACAGAAAAAGCATGATACCTCTTTCGCCTTTTAACGATGCACCCTGAACACGGAGAAGGGCAAACATGGATAAAGAGTGTAAAGACATTGTTATAACTTGTCCCAAAGAGGAAATAAATGTTGCATTTCGTATTTTTACTCGATAGGGCTTTAGAATTTATAAAATTCATTTATTTACATTATGTCATCCTCGCAAACCATTCAGTGAGCTAAGAAACATTTTCCGTAATTTACAGTTGAGAAGACTAAAGTACAAGTTCTATGACTTGTTTAAGCTACTATTTACTAAGTAGTAGAAGGCGAGGACACAAATCTAGGTCTTTTGCTTCTAAGTCCAGAGCGATGACCCTCTAATTAAATGCAATAAACAACTTGAGCCTCTGCTTGTCAGAGTCCTGTTTTTCTATATTCTGACAATACACCCAGATGAGAAGAGACTTGGTGACCTTTCCTTTCAACCTGCATGAATATGCATGAGGGTACAGAGAGAATCGTGCCACTTCTTAAAGGAAAAGAGAACCATGTGATTTAATCAGGCATGTCAATCAGCCTAAAAGCACAAGCTAGATATTAAGTGTATCTTAACATCAGAGAAAAAAGGTGATCTGAGAGGTTTGTTCTAGACTCTGGCACTGATTATCAGTTACTGGGTAGACTAATCGGATCTAGTGATTATAATGTTGATGACAAACCTCTTAAGAGTTAAAGAAAGTTACTTGGTTGATTTTTGACATTAGACATTAGGAAATATTAGGCATTAGCTTGAAATATGAAAGGCAGGTAAGCATTTATGTCCACCAGGGATTAAAAAAATTGGTTAGCAAGGAACTTACATTTAAACATTTTGAGTAGAAAAAATATTAGATTTAGAATTAAAATGGGCAAGAAAAGTAATAAACCGTATTTTTTTCTTCAAAACTTGCTCAATTTTGAAAATTCTTAAGTATATATATAATACTTAATATATATGATATTGCTTTATTTCTAGTCTTCTATGAACCAGTATAATTAAAAAAAAAAAGAACCTCTCTTTCATGTTCACTGTACACACAATAAAAAGTTTACTTTTCAGATCACCTGAGCTTAATTGTGGAATTGCTGTTTAACAGATAGTAGTATACATTAATATGAGGTAAAATATCTAAGCTGAGAGTACTGGCAATGGCAAAATAGTAAAGCAAAGCAATTTAAGCACAAAAAGAGTCAAAAATTGCAAAGAAATTCATCTAGATATGATGACTAATCAATAACATTAAAATGCCTGTATTTATTAGCTTTTTTTCCTCTAACCCATTGATTAGTTTTAGGGAAAAATGTTAATATTCCCCCTAATTATAGTTTTAGTGCCTCTTCTGTTCTCAGCATCTCTGAAAGCTTGGGAATATTACCTGAAAATCCAAAAATGACTCTATCTGATAAAACTATGATAAAATATGTCTTAACTGTTCTTACTAAGTCTCCAGAAATTTCACTCGTGAAAAAATGTTCCAGTCTTCCTCCACTTGCATTGGGAAAGTTTCATTTCCATAATTATCCCCTATTTATTTTTGAGGTGTTATCCCCTCTAAAAGGGAGACATGTAAGTAAGTATGGTTATTGCTATCCACTTTTGCAGTTTTTATTCTAATAGTCTTTCTGAAATGCAAATAACTCACATATCTTGGAAAAATTAAAGAAAGGTCAAGTGTAGGCCACAAATATTAATACAATAATTGACTATAGAAACAGAAAAAGTATTGCTGACAGATATACTTTAGAATATATGTAATTAAAATCAGAACTACTCTCAGAAAGAGACTTTTAATCTGGTATTGAAATGCAAGATAATTCAAGAAAAGGCCTTACACCTGCATTGAAAGACAGACAAATGATGCAATATTTAATTTGTTTTAAGTTAAAATGGTAAGAGATACAAGTATCATTTTCCATGATTCCTGATTTGGGTAACTGTTTTTGCATTAACCAAATACACCAGATAAAAGCTCTACTTTATAGATAGTTGGTATCAAAGCAAGAATTTTTGAGGCTAGAATACTTCAAGATCAGATCTTTCCGAGTCATTTTACAAAGAGAATACCTGAGACCGAAGCCTGATATAATTTTACAGTCGACTTTTAAATCCTGTAAATGGTCAGAATTTCCAAGATTTTTAGTTGTTCTAATGAAGTCTAGGAAGGAATCCAATAACCCTCATAAATAAGAAGAACTATAGAATGCACCAAAATAGCACAGTAATAATAATTTTAGGAGCTCAAAAGTTGGAATGTACCTTGGAGAGAGGGGTAGAAAAGAAATGCCAGGAGAAATAAAGAGAAAATATAGGTATCCATTAGGCAAAATGTATGTAATCTGAGCAAATAAAAAATAAAATGTTAATGCAATTTTGTCCAATAATATAGGAAAATGATGAGTATTTCAAATAAAGTATTGCATACTCATGAGTTTTTGAGACCTAGTCTGGCTCTGTTGCCCAGGCTGGAGTGCAGTGGCGATCTAGGCTCCGCCTCCCAGGTTTAAGCGATTCTCCTGCCTCAGCCTCCTGAGTACTGAGATGACAGGCGTTCACCACTATGGCCAACTGATTTTTACTATTTTTGGTAGAAACTGGGTTGACCATGTTGGTCAGGCTGTTCTTGAACTCCTGACCTCAAATGATCCTCCTACCTTGGCTTCCCAAAGTGCTGGGATTACAGGTGTGAGCCACCATGCCTGGTCTCATAAGTATATTCTTAATGTCTTATTGTGTGTATTTTCTGATCACACTTCTCTGCCTGTTTCAGATCTTTATATGCATATTTCCAAGTCCTTTCAATCTGATCATCTGCAGGCCCACTCACTGGTTTGTATAGATATTAAACCTCAAATGAGTTATACCTCTCTACGTACCTACTTACAGATCCATCCTCCCACCTCTCTGTGTGAAATTCATGGTTCAAATTGGCAAACTGAAAGATTAAGGACCTTCACAATGCTCTACATTAGAATTGCTTCTCCTAGTAATGTTATGTTAACATAATATACATAATTGTAAATAACTTCACAGAGAGATTATACAGTCTGAGTGTTTATATATATACTTTGTTAACTATGAAGTGTATGCATATGTAGATCACTAGCATCCTTACGTTTCACTAACTTTGCACCAAATTTAGTATATCCAAGGACGTGAAGATTTTTACGTTATAATAAATTAGTCATTCATATCACATTTGGTTCCCAAGGAAAGTGCCATCTTATTATTGCTTTATTTTGGCATTTTTGGGAGTTACTTTTACCCATTATTTCTTACTATGAATTATATTTGTATCTCTAAGGACCAAATCACTGCTCAGGCAAGTTATAGATGCAAGACACAAGTTATTAGTTTTTAAAGTATTTCTATTGCTTTTTTATAAGAACCAAAGTGAAAAGTATCTGAATAAGAAACTGATGTATTTATGAACTAAGGCTCTGTGGAGCCAAACATTACATATGTTTTATAAAAGAGTAGCTTTTAAGCTTAAGATTTGATCAAAGGTGCTGGTGAAGAAACTTATTGACCCATTTGAAAATCTTTCCTGTAGAATGAAAAACATATTTTAAAAATCCACCACTAACTGGGTTCAGAGGCAAATCTTAGAGCACACCATCTGATAAATTACTTTTCCCATGATATGTACATTTATCTACACAAGAATTTTTAGAATGATATACAATTGAGACTAATTTAATTGTATGTGGAGTATAAACTCTGCTTACTGAGAATAATAAAATTAGAAGGAATTGAGACTATCTTTATTTTATAACCAAATCTTGACAGTCTTGACTGGTACTGTCATAAAAATTCTTAACCATCTTTGTATTAGTGATTGTTTGAACTTATTATTGATGTGTTCCTCTTTTGTATTAGTGATTGTCTGAACTTATTATTGATGTGTTCCTCGTTGAAACCATGTTTCCACAGTTCCATATCTAAAAATGTCTCCTAAAAGAGAAGGCCAGGAAAATTTGCAATACTTTGTGTGAAAGGCAAATATTCAACTTTTTTTTTCCCGGATAATTTCTATCATGTACCACATTTTTCTTTTAAACTTGTCTGCAATCCTTGTGGTTTCATATGCTACTCTTCACAGTAGGACTGTTCTCTATTATTTCTTTTGATCTCATTTAATGAGCAAAATCTAAATTATTAGCAATAGCATTCATGGGGTGTTTACATATTTGATATGCTCAGCACATTCTGTGCTTCAGTGTGGGAAAGAATAATTAAAACCGCCAATAAAAGCTAAATGATTACAGAAAAACTAGAATCATTAGACAAATAGTATGAAAGATAACATATATGACATAAAAAAATAACACTGGTAATTTGATAGGAATAACACTGGTAATTTGATAGGAGTAGTGTTTTATCTGTAAATTGCTTTGGGAAGTATGGCCATTTTAACATTATCGATTCTTCCAATACATGAGCATGGGATGTTTTTCCCCTTGTTTGTGTAACATACGATTTCTTTCCACAGTGTTTTGTAGTTTTCTTTCTAGAGATCTTGCACCTCTTTGGTTAGATGTATTCCTAGGTATTTTATTTTTTGTAAGTGACTATTGTAAATGAGATTGCATTCTTGATTTGGTTCTCAGTTTGAATGTTACCGGTATATAGAAATGTCACTGACTTTTGTACATTGATTTTGTATCCTGAAACTTTGCTGAAGTCGTTTATCAGTTTCATGAGGCTTTTGGCAGAGTCTTTAGGGTTTTCTTTTTTCTTTTTTCTTTTTTTTTGGAGACAGAGTCTTGCTCTGTCGCCCAGGCTGGAGTGCAGTGGCGCGATCTCAGATCTCAGCTCACTGCAAGCTCGGCCTCCCGGGTTCACGCCATTCTCCTGCCTCAGCCTCACGAGTAGCGGGGACTACAGGCGCCCAGCACCACGTCCGGCTAATTTTTTTGTATTTTTAGTAGAGACGGGGTTTCACCCTGTTAGCTGGGATGGTCTCCATCTCCTGACCTCCTGATCCGCCAGCCTTTTTTTCTTTTTTTTTTGAGATGGAATCTCGCTCTTTGCCCAAGCTGAAGTGCCCTGGAGGGATCTCGGCTCCCTGCAACCTCTGCTTTCTGGGTTCAAGCGATCCTCCTGCCTCAGTCTCCCGAGTAGCTGGGACCACAGGCACATGCCACCATGCCTGGCTAATTTTTTGTATTTTTAGTAGAGATGGGGTTTCACCATGTTAGCCAGGATGGTCTCGATCTCCTGACCTTGTGATCTGCCCACCTCGGCCTCCCAAAGTGTCAGGATTACAGGCGTGAGCCACCGCGCCTGGCGTCTTTAGGGGTTTCTAGTTACAGAATCATATCACCAACGAAGAGAAATAATTTGAGTTATTTCCCTATTTGGATGCTTTTTAGTTCTCTTGCCTGATTGCTCTGGCTAGGACTTCCAGTACTTTGTTGCATAGGAGAGAGAAGAGTGGGCATCCTTGTCTTTGTCCAGTTCTCAATGGGAATACTTCCAGCTTTTGCTTATTCAATATGCTTGTTGACTATGGTTCTGCTAGGAATGATACTTACTCCTTTGAGGAATATTCGTTTGATGTCTAGTTTGTTGAGAGTTTTTATCATGGATGTTGGATTTCATGAAAAGCTTTTATTCCTGTCTACTGAGATGGTCATACTTTTTTTTTTTTTTAAATCTCTTTCAGTGGTAAATCACATTTAAACAAACTTTTTCAATTTTTAATTTTTACAGGTACATATTAGGTGTATATATTTATGGAGTACATGAGATATTTCGGTACAGGCATGTAATGTATAATAATCACATCATAAAAGATTGGATATCCATCCCCTCAAACAGTTATCCTTTGTGTTACAAACAATCCAATAACACTGTTTTGGTTTTATTTTAAAATGAACAATTAAATTATTGACTATAGTCCTCCTGTTGTGCTATCAAATACTAGATCTTATTTATTCTTTCTATTTCTTTTTGTACCCATTAATCATGCCTACCTCCACACAGACCTCCAATACACCTCCCAGCCTGTTAACCATTCTTCTATTCTTTATCTCCACAAGTTCAATCGTTTTGATTTTTAGATCCCACAAATAAGTGAGAACATGTAATGTTTGTCTTTCTGTGCCTATGTTATTTCACTTATCATAATGATCTCCAGTTCCATCCATGTTGTTGCAAGTGACAAAGCCTCATTCTTTTTTGTGGCTGAGTAGTACTCCCTTGTGTATATGTACCATATTTTCTTTATCCATTCATCTGTTGATGGACACTTAGGTTGGTTCCTAATGTTGGCTATTGTGAACAGTGTTGCAACAAACATGGGAGTGCAGATATCTCCTCAATATACTGATCTCCCTTCTTTTGGGTATATATACTCAGCAATGAAGTTGCTGGTTTATATAGTAGCTCTATTTTTAGCTTTTTGAGGAACCTCCAAACTATTCTGTATAGTGGTTGTACTAATTTACATTCCCACCAACAGTATATAAGGGTTCCCTTTTTTCCACATCCCTTTTCTCCATCTGCCAGCTTTGTTATAGCCTGTCTTTTGAAGATAAGCCATTTTAATTGGGGTGATACCTCATTATAGTCTTGCTTTGCATTTCTCTGATAATCAAGAAGGTTGAGCACTTTTTGTTTTGCCATCTGTATGTTTTCTTTTGAGAAAAGTCTATTCAATTCTTTTGTCAACTTTTTGATCAGGTTATTAGATTTTTTCCTATACAGTTGTTTGAGCTTCTTATATATTTTGATTATTAATTCCCTGTCAGGATAGTTTTGCAAATATTCTGTGTCTTTTCCCTTTGTTGATTGTTTCCTTTGCTGTGCAGAAGCTTTTCTCCTCCTCCTCCTCCTCCTCCTCCTCCTTCTCTTTCTTTTGCTTAATGTGATCTCATTTGTCCATTTTGCTGTAGTTGCCTGTGTTTGTGGGCGTATTGCTCAAGAAATTTTTGCCTGGACCTATGTCCTTGAGGTTTTCTTCAATAGTTTCCTGCAGTAGTTTCATAGTTTGAGGTCTTAGATTTAAGTACTAAATTCATTGTAATTTGATTTTTGTATATGGTGAGAGATAGGGATCAAGTTTCATTCTTCTGCATAGGGATATCCAGTTTTTCCAGCACCATTTATTGAAGAGATGGTCTTTTCCCCAATATATGTTCTTGGCACCTTTGTTGAAAATGAGTTTACTGCAGCTGTGTGAATTTGTTTCTGGGTTCTCTATTCTGTGCCATTGGCCTATGTGTCTGTTTTTATGCCAGTACCATGCTGTTTTGGTTACTATAGCTTTGTATATATGTTTTGGTGTGGAATGTCATTGGTATTATAATAGAGATTGCAATGAATTTATAGATCAGACCTTTTAACTATATTGATTATTGCAATCCAGGAACATGGAACATCTTTCAATTTTTTTTGGTGTCATCTTCAATTTCTGTCATTAATGTTTTATAGTTTTCATTGTAGAGGTCTTTCACTTTGCTTATGTTAATTCCTAGGCATTTAATTTTATTTGTGGCTATTGCAAGTGGTATTACGTTTTATATTTCTTTTTCAGATTGCTCACTGTTGGCATATAGAAATGCTATTGATTTTTGTATCTTGATTTTGTATCCTGCAACTTTACTGAATTTGTCAGTTCTAATTTTTTTTGGTGGTTTTTCCAAATATAAGGTCACATCATCTGCAATAAGGATAATTTGACTTCTTTTTGAATTTGAATGCCCTTTATTTCTTTCTGTTGTCTGATTGTTCTAGCTAGGACTTCTAGTACTATATGGAATAACAGTGGTGAAAGTAGGCATCCTTGTTGTGTTCTAGATCTTAAAGGAAAGGCTTTTAGTTTTTTCCCCATTTAGTATAAAACTAGCTCTGGTTCTGTCATATAAGGCTTTTATTATGCTGAGGCATGTTCCTTCTAAACCCATTTTTTTTCTAGGTTTTTTTTTTTTTTTTTTTTAATCATGAAGGGATGTTAAACTTTATCAAATGCTTTTTTGGCATCAATTGAAATGGATTTTTGTCCTCCATTCTGTTGATATGATGTATGACATTGATTGATTTGCATATGTTGAACCATCCTTACATCTCTGGGATAAATCCCACTTGATCGTAATGAATGACCTTTTTAATGTACCATTACATTTGCTTAGCTAGTTGTTGGTGAGTGGTTTTGTATTAATATCATTGGAGATATTGGCCTGCAGTTTTCTTTTTTTGATGTGTCTTTATCTGGTTTTGGTATCAGGGTAATGCTGGCCACCAAGAATGAGTTTGAAAGTATTCCCTCTTCCTCTATGTTTTGGAGCAGTTTAAGTAGAATTGGCATTAGTTCCCAGTAGAATTCATCGGTGAAGCCATTGTGTCCCAGGTTTTTTTTTATTGGATAACTTTTTATTATTACTTTGATCTCATTACTTGTTATTGGGCTGTTCAAGTTTTGGATTTATTTCTCATTCAATCTAGGCAGGTTGTATGTATGTGTCTAGTAATTTGTCCATTTCTTCTAAATTTTCCAATTTATTGGCATATTTTTTTCATAGTAGCCACTTAATATGGGTTGACTGTATCCCCACCCAAATCTCATCTTGAATTGTAACTCCAATAATTCCCACATGCTGTGGGAGGAACGTGGTGGGAGAAAATGGGATCATGGGGGTGGTTTCCCCCATACTGTTCTCGTGGTAGTAAATAAGTCTCATGAGATCTGATGGTTTTATAAGGAGTTTCCCTTATAAAACCAGGGGTTTCCCTAGCTCTCATTCTCTCTTGACTACTACTATGTAAGATGTGCCTTTCACCTTCCACCTTGATTGTGAGACCTCCTCAGTCACGTGGAACTGTGAGTCCACCAAACTTCTTTTTCTTTATAAATTACCCAGTCTTGGTTATGTCTTTATCAGTAGTGTGAAAATGGACTAATATAGTAAATTGGTATTGGTAGTATGGGGGGGCTGCTGTAAAGATACCTGAAAATGTGGAAGCAACTTTGGAACTGGGTAACAGGCAGAGTTTGGAACAGTTTTGGAGGGCTTAGAAGAAGACAGCAAAATGTGGGAAAGTTTGGAACTTTCTAGAGACTTGTTGAATGGCCTTGACCAAAATGCTGAAAATGATATGGCCAATGAAATCCAGGCTGAGATGGTCTCAAATGGAGAAGAGAAACTTGTTGTGAACTGAAGTAAAGGTGACTCTTGCAGTGTTTTAGCAAAGAGACTGGTGGCATTTTGTCTTTGCTCTAGAGCTTTGTGGAACTTGGAACTTGAGGGAGATCATTTAGGGTATCTGGCAGAAGAAATTTCTAAGCAGCAAAGCATTCAAGA
>NW_012108674.1:2381909-2383449 GCF_000951045.1 Mandrillus leucophaeus
TGACCAAGACCATGTGAACTCACCTCTTGCATTGGTGTTACCTGGAAGTGAAGCCTGGAGTCAAAGAAGATCATTCTGGAGCTTTAAGATTTGACTGCCCTGCTGGATTTCAGGCTTGCATGGGGCCTTTAGCCCCACTGTTTTGGCCAATTTCTCCCATTTGGAATGGACGTATTTATCCAATGCATGTACCCCCATTATATCCAGAAATAACTAACTTGCTTTTGATTTTACAGGTTCATAGGCAGAAGGGACTTGCCTTGTCTCAAATGAGACTTCGGACTGTGGACTTTTGAGTTAATGCTGAAATGAAGTAAGACTTTGGGGGACTGTTGGGAAGGCATGATTGATTTTGAAGTGAGAGGACATGAGATATGGGAGGATCTGGTGCAGAATGATATGCGTGGCTGTGTCCCCAGTCAAATTATGGGAATTAGCTCCCATAATTCCCCTATGTTGTGGGAGGGACCTGGTGGGAGATAATTGAATCATGGGGGTGGTTTCCCCCATACTGTTCTCATGGCAGTGGGTAAGTCTCACAAGATCTGACAGTTTTATAAGGGGTTTCCCCTTTCACTTGGCTCTCAATCTGTCTTGTGTGCCACCATGTAAGATGTGCCTTTCACCTTCTACCCTGACTGTGAGGCCTCCCCAGCCATGTGGAAGTGTGAGTCCATTAAACATCTTTCTCTTTATAATTTACCCAGTCTCAGGTATGTGTACAAGTTTTTTTTTTTTTTTTTTAAGTAAACATGTGCTTTCATTCACCTTGGGTATATATTTAGGAGTAGAACTGCTGAGTTATATATTATCTTTGTATGCAACCATTTTAGGAACTACCAAACTGTTTTCCAAAGTGGTTGCACCATTTTACAATTCCATGAACAAGTACAAGACTTCTAACTTTTCCACATTCTTGCCAATACTTGTCATTGTCTCTCTTTTTTATTTTAACCACCCAAACGAGTGTCAAGTGGTATCTCATTGTGGTCTTAATTTGTGTTTGCTTGATGTTGAATAATGTTGAACATCCTTTTTTCTTTTTTTTTTTTTGAGATAGGATTTTACCCTGTCACCCAGGATGGAGTGTAGTGTCACAAACACAGTTCACTGCAGCCTCAACCTCCAAGACTCAAGTAGTCCTCTTACCTCAGCCTTCTGAGTAGCTGAGACCACAGGCATGTGCCACCACACACCACACCTGTCTAATTTTTTTATTTTTGTAGAGACAAGATCTCATTATGTTGTCCAAGCTGGCTGTGAACTCCTGGGCTCTAGTAATCCTCCTACCTTGACCTTTCAAAGTGCTAGGATTTGCAAGTGTGAGCCACTGAACCCAACATTTTAATGTTTTTATTGGCCATTTGTATATCTTCTTTGGAGAAATGTCTATTTAAATTCTTTGTCTATTTTAAAATTGGTTTGTCTTTCTTGAGTTATAAGAGTTCTTCAAATACTCTGAATACAAATCTTTTTTTTTTTTTTTTTTTTTTTTTTGAGACGGAGTCTCGCTCTGTCGCCCAGGCTGGAGTGCAGTGGC
>NW_012108674.1:2384029-2384884 GCF_000951045.1 Mandrillus leucophaeus
GTAGCCTGACAATGTGATAGAAAAGACAAACCCATTTTCTGAGGAGAAATTCAAGTCAGCTGCAGAAATTTGCATAAGTAATGAGGAGCCAAATGTTAATCACCAAGACAATGGGAAAAATGTTTACAGGGCACATCAGAGACCTTTGTGGCAGCTCCTGCCATCACAAGCCCAGAGGCCTAGGAGGAAAAAGTGGTTTCATGGGCTGGGCCCAAAGTCCCCCTGCTGTATGTAGCCTAGGGAGTTGGTGCCCTGTATCCCAGGCACTCTAGCCATGGTTAAAAGGGGCCAAGGTATAGCTCAGGCCATTGCTTCAGAGGGTGCAAGCCCCAAGACTTGGCAGCTTCCACATGGTGTTGAGCCTTCAGGTGCACAGAAGTCAAGAATTGAGGTTTGTGACCCTCTGCCTAGATTTCTGAGGATGTATGAAAATGCCTGGATGTCCAGGAAGAAGTTTGCTGCAGGGGTTGGGCCCTCATAAAGAACTTCTGCTAGGGCAGTGTGGAAGGGAAATGTGGGGTTGAAGCCACCACACAGAGTCCCCACTAGGGCACTGCCTAGTAGAGCTGTGAGAAGAGGGCCACCATCCTCCAGACCCCAGAATGGTAGATCCACTGACAGCTTGCACTGTGTGCCTGGAAGAGCTGCAGACACTCAACGTCAGCCCATAAAAGAGGCCAGAAGGGAGGCTGTACTCGGCAAAGCCACAGGATTGGAGCTGACCAAGACCATGTGAACTCACCTCTTGCATTGGTGTTACCTGGAAGTGAAGCCTGGAGTCAAAGAAGATCATTCTGGAGCTTTAAGATTTGACTGCCCTGCTGGATTTCAGGCTTGCATGGGGCCTTTAGCCCC
>NW_012108674.1:2386444-2461019 GCF_000951045.1 Mandrillus leucophaeus
AGGATGGTCTCGATTTCCTGACCTCGTGATCCACCCGTCTCGGCCTCCGAAAGTGCTGGAATTACAGGCTTGAGCCACCGTGCCCGGCCACAAATCTATTTTTTATCACATACCTGATTTGCAAATATTTTCTTCCATTCTGTGGATTAAGTTTTTAATTTCTTGAATCATCAAGAAGTCCTTTGAAGCACTAAGTTTTAACATTTGAATGAACTTCAATTTATTTATTTTTAATTTTGTTGGTTTTTTTTTTTTTTTGGTGTCACATCTAAGACTCATTGCTTAAATCAAGGTCAGGAAGAGTTACTCCTGTTTTCCCTCTGAGATTTTTATAATTTTAGCTATTCTATTTAAGTATATAATCCATTTTGAGTTAAATTCTGTGTATTGTATGAGGTACAAGTCCAACTTTATTCTTTGGTAGGTAAATACCCCAGTTGTCACAGCAGCATTTGCTGAAACAATCATTCTTTTTACATTGAAGGGTCTCAACATTCTTGTAGAAAATCAATGACCCATGAATGTGAGATTTATTTCTGGACTCTCCATTCTATTTCATTTACCTATATGTTTACCCTTATGCCAGTACCACATTGTCTTGATTAATGTGGCTTTGTAGCAAGTTTTGAAATGAGGAATTGTGAGTCTTCCAACCTTGTTCTTCCTTTTTCAACATTGATTTGGTTATTCTTGTTCCCTTGCATTTCCATATGAATTTCTATATCATTCTCAAAACAGGTAGCTAGAATTTAATAGGCATTGTGTTGCATTTGTAGATCATTTTGGGGAGTATTGTATTAACAATATTAAATCTTCCAATCCATTAGCATGGGAGGTTTTTTCATTCATTTAGGTCTTCTATACTTTCTTTCAACACTGGTTTGTAATTTTCAGTGGATAAGCCTTACACATCTTTTGCTAACCTATTCCTAAGTATCTTATTTGTTTTTATGGTATTGTAAATGGGGTGGTTTTCTTTTCTATTTAAAAATGTACAATTAAGTTATTATTGACTATAGTCACCCTGTTGTGCTGTCAAATACTAGGTCTTATTCATTTTTTCTAACTACTTTTTTTTTTATTGTCCCCATTAATCATCCCAACCTCTTCCCCAGCCTCCCACTACCCTTCCAGCCTCTGCTAACCATGCTTCTAGTCTCTATGTCCATGAGTTCAATTGTTTTAATTTTTAGATCCCATAAATAATTGAGAACATGCCATGTTTGTCTTTCTGTGCCTGGCTTATTTCACTTAAAATAATGACCTCCAGTTTCTTCCATGTTGTTGCAAATGCCTGGCCCTTACTCTTTATATGGCTGAATAGTACTCCATTGTGTATATATACCACATTTTCTTATTCTTTCATCTATTGATGGACATTTAGGTTGCTTCCAAATCTTAGCTATTGTAAACAGTGCTGCACCATACAGGAGTGCAGATATTTCTTTGATATGCTGATTTCCTTTCTTTTGGGGGTATATATCCAGCAGTAAGATAGATATATATGGTATATATATGGTAGCTCAATTTTTAGTTTTTTGAGGAACCTCCCAACTGTTCTCCATAGGGGCTGTACTAATTTATGTTTCCACAAACAGTGTATGAGGGTTCCCTTTTCTCCATATCCTCATCTATTATTGCCTGTCTTTTGGATATAAACCATTTTAAGTAGGGTGAGATGGTATCTTGTAGTTTTGATTTACATTTCTCTGATGATCAATAATGTTGAGCACTTTTTCATATACCTGTTTGCCATTTGTATGTCTTCTTTTGAGAAATGTCTATTCAAGTCTTTTGCTCATTTTTTGACTAGATTATTCAATTCTTTTCCCATAGAGTTACTTGAGCTCCTTATATACCCTGGTTATTAATCCCTTGTCCGATGAGTAGTTTGCAAATATTTTCTGAGATTCTGTGGGTTGTCTCTTGACTTTGTTGATTGTATCTTTTCCTGTGCAGAAGCTTTTTAACTTGATGTGATCACATCTGTCAATGTTGCCTTTGATTGCCTGTGCTTGTGGGGTATTGCTCAAAAAATTGTTGCCCAGACCAATGTCCTGGAGAGTTCCCCTGATGTTTTCTTGAAGTAGTTTTGTAGTTTGAGGTCTCAGATTTAAGTCTTTATTTCATTTTGATTTCATTTTGTATACGACAAGAGATAGCGGTATAGTTTCAGTCTTCTGAATATGGAGATCTAGTTTTCTCAGCATCACTTCTGAAGAGACTGTCTTTTCCCTAATGTATGTTCTTGGCACTTTTGTTAAAAATGAGTTCACTGTAGGTGTATGGGTTTGTTTCTGGGTTCTACATTCTGTTCCATTGGTCTGTGTGTCTGTTTTTATGCCAGTACCATGCTGTTTTGGTTACTGTAGTTCTGTAGTATACTTAGAAGTCATGTAATGTCATTCCTTTAGTTTTATTCTTTTTGCTTTGGTTTTTCTTGGTATTCTTTTAGGATTTTTTTTTCTATTTCTGTAAAGAATGTCATTGGTATTTTGATAGGGATAACACTGAATCTGTAGATTGCTTTGATTAATATGAACATGTTAACAATATTGATTATTCCAATCTGTGAACATTGAATATTTTCCCAATATTTCTATTTTTTGGTGTCCTCTTCAATAATTTATTTCATCAGTGTTTTATAGTTTTCATTATAGAGTTCTTTCACTTCTTTGATAATTCCTAGGTATTTAATTTTATGTGTGGCTACTGTAAATGGGTTACTTTTAAAATTTCTTATTCAGATTGTTCACTGTTGGCATATAGATATGCTACTGATATTTGTATGTTGATTTTGTATCCTGAAGCTTTACTGAATCTGTTTATCAGTTCTAATAGCTTTCTTGTGGAGTCTTTAGGTTTTTCCAAATATAAGATCAAATATAAGATTGTTATTTTCATCTGAAAATAACAATCATTTGACTTCTTCCTTTCCAATTTGGGTGCCCTTTATTTCTTTCTCTTGTCTGATTGCTCCACAGGACTTCCAGTACTATGTTGAATAACAGAGGTGAAAGTGGGCATCCTTGTCATGCTCTAGATCTTAGAGCTTTTAGTGTTTCCTCACTCAGTATAATACTAGATGTGGGTCTGTTGCATATGGCTTTTATTATGTTGAGGTATGTTCCTGCTATTCCCAGTTTTTTGAGAGTTTTTATCATGAAGGGATGTTAAACTTTATCAAATGCTTTTTCAGCATCAATTGAAATGATCATATGGTTTTTATCTTTCATTTTGTTAATATGATGTATTACATTGATCAATTTGCATATGTTGAACCATCCTTGCATCCATGGAATAAATCCCACTTGGATCTGATGAATAATCTTTCTAATGTATTGTTGAATTTCTAATGTATTGTTTGCTGGTGTTTTTTTCAGGGTTTTCACAGCAATATTAATCAGAGATATCAGTTTTCTTTTTTTGATGTGTCTTTATCTGGTTTTGGTATCAGGGTAATACTGGCCTTGTATAGTAAATTTGGAAGTATTCCCTCCTTCTTTGGTTTTTGATTTTGAGTAGGATAGGTGTTAGTTCTTCTTTAAATGTTTGCTAGAATTCAGCCATGAGATCCTGGGCTCTTCTTTACCAGGAGGCTTTTTGTGAGGACTTTGATCTCAATATTTGTTATTCATCTGTTGAGGTTTTGGATTTATTTATGGTTCAATCTTGGTAGGTTGTATGTGTCTAAAAATTTGTCCATTTATTCTAGACTTTCCAATGTATTGCCATATATTTGCTCACAGTAGCCCCTAATGATCCTTTGAATTTCTGTGGTATCAGTTTTATTGCTTCCTTTTTCATTTCTAATTTTATTTGTATTTTGATGATTTTTTATATAATCCAGCAGAATCCTCTGGATTACAAGGTAGAGACTCTTTTCTCACCCCTTACTTTCTCCCAAACAAACAGGGTTTCTTTCTCCATTCTAAGCCACCTGAAGCTGGAGCTGGAGTGACACATGCACTACTGTGGCCACCACCACCATGACTGTACTGGGTCAGACCTGAAGCCAGCACAGCACTGAGTCTTGCTCAAGGCTGGCTGTAACCACTCCCTGGCTACTGCCTATGTTTGCTCAAGGTCCCAGGGCTTTACAATCAGCTGGTGGCAAAGCCATCCAGGCCTATTTCCTTCCCTTCAGGGTGTTGAGGTACCCCAGGCCCTGGGTGGGTCCAGAGGTGCCATCCAGCAGTCAGGAACTAGTGTCAAAAACCCTAGAAGTCTCACTGGTGTTCTACTGTATTGCAGCTGAGCTGGCACTCAAACCACAGGATCTCTCTTTCTTCCCCTTTCCAAAGGCAGAGGAGTCTCACCCCATAGCCACTGACACCCAAGGCCATGGGAAGTACTGCCAGACTACTACCTAAGTTCCCTGAAGGCCCACAGGCTCTTCAGTCAGCTTGTGGTGAATGCTGCCTGCCCTGGGTCTCACCCTTCATGGCGGCGTGCTCCCCTCTGTCCAAGGGCAGGTCCAGAAATGCTGTCCAAGAGTCAAATCCTAGAATCAAGGACCCCAAGAGCCCACGTGGTGCTCTGCCCTGCCATTGCTTTCCTGGTACCTAAGGTGAAGACAAAGTCCCCTTTACCTTTCCCTCTGCTTTTCTCAAGCAGAAGGAGTTTTGCATTGATTAAAAAATATATATTTAATAAAATGTAATATTCATTCCAAATGAAACACTAAGTAAACCCATAAAAGAAGGTTATGTCTCTAACATGCTAAAGAATATATATCTTGAAATAAAAATTCAAAATATTACTTAAATGCAGAATAATTTGAGGCATGCCATTAAAATCAGGGACAAAGTTTGGATTCTTTCTATGGTAGTTATGTAAATTGGCTCATTTAACATCCACTTCAAAGTCCTTTTCTCTTTACTTTTTTCTACTCAAGCTAAACACTTGAGTTACTTAACTCCTCTGAATTTGACTTGATTTGATTTAATTGGCCCCTTGTAACACAGTTGTGGCCAATGAAATGTAGGCAGAAGCCCCTTGTGTTAATCCATTTTTGAATTGCTGTAAAGAAATACCTGAGGCTGGGTAACTAATAGAGAAAATATGTTTAATTGGATCATGGTACTGCGGGATGTACAAGAAACATGGTGCCAGCCCCTGCTTCAGGTGTACGCCTCAGGGAGCTTACAATCAAGGTAAAAGGCAAAGGAGGAGCCCATGTGTCATCTGGTGAGAAACAAAGCAAGAGCAAGGGGGAGGGGAGGTGTCATGCATTTTAAAACAACTGAACAACTGATCTCACGTGAACTCAGAGCAAGAACTCACTCATCACCAAAGGGATGGTGGTAAGCCATTCATGAGGGATCTGCCCCTGCCTCCTGGTCCAAATACCTCCCTCTAGGCCCATTTCCAACACTGGGGATTATATCTCAACATGAGATATGGAGGGGACACACATCCAAATCATATCACCCCTGGGGAAGTTTTTATTTCCTAAATAAAAAGGCAAAACCTGATGAAGAAAAGGTTTACTATATGCCCGGTGTCTTTTCTCCTTTTTCCTGTGTGGCTGGAATGCCAGGAGATACAGCAACTATCCTGTGACAATATAAAAGTTACATGCTAAGGATGCTGAAGCAGGAAGACATAAGAAACATGGTTCCTTGGTGACATCCATGAGAAGTAATAGCTACCTTTATATTTCTTCTCATGTAAAAATTATTTTTGGTTACGTAAAATATTAACTCTTTACTTGCTTCAGTGATATTTATAAGGTACTTTGTATTTGCTGATAGCTGAAATTTTAGTAGATATTTCCACCATCACAACTGTTATTTAACACTGCTCTGTAAATCCCAACCAATTCAGTAAGCCAATAAAAATAAACAGGAGGTGTAAATATTAGAATGAGGAAGACAACACTAATATTTTTTTGTTTTTACAGGTGATATTATGGTCTTCCAAGCAAATACAAGATAATCATTTTAATAAGCATTGTTAAATAGGAGAGTTTAGTCACAAATTACAAATACATAAAAATTTATGGCTGTTATAAATGTCAGCAGTTGACCAGTTAGACAATAAAATATTTTAAAATCTCATTCCTAATTTTAAAACATATGAAATATGTAGGAAGAAATTATTTAAGAAATGTTTAGGATGTAGACGCAGAACATTACAAACTAAAGATACATATGATATTTCTGAATGTATAGAATAAAAATTATGAAGGTATAAGTTCTCCTCCAAATAACTTATAAATATTAAATACAATTCTAAAAAATCTATATATGATTGTTTGGTGGGGAGGGGAACAGGCCAAACTTATTCTAAAGTGCAATTTAAAAAATTTAGTATAGGTACAATATGCAGGAACTAGTGAAAAAAGTCATGATAGAAGAATTATACTGTCAGATATTAAAATGCATAAAATAATAATGATTGAAGTAATATGGTACGGACATAAAATTATGTATACCAATCATTAGGGAAGAGTAACATAATTTATAGTTTCATGCAAATATTAATGAGTTTACTATTTAGCAAATGTGACATTCCTAATCATTAAGAAAAGATGAATCATTGAATAAAAAGAAATAAGGCAAGTGTTAACTCTTTAGGAAAAATAAATTTGATCTCTACCACATCACATATTGAAATGAAATTTCTTTCCCTTTTTTTCTTATTCTCCCCATATTCATGTAGAAATGACTTGTCCACTTACAAAGGTACCTAAATATTGTAAACGTAGCATGCACTTAAAGTGTAATGAAAGGACAGAGAAAAGCAGAAGTGCTAACAAAATGGCCAGGAATCATTCTCAAAATGCATACTGTTTTTAACAGCTAGCTTAATAAACAAGGACATCTTATTCATTACACTGCTCACAGTGTCTATGAGATAAAAAAGAACAATCACTGTGAAGATTCCCAGCTAGCTATTCTTGTTACTAGGGTAAGATGGAGCTCTCTTTTTTATGGAGGCCTTATAAAGAAAACACTCTATGGGTAGTTGATAAAGGTTTTGAGAATATCTTTACCATGATGAGAACGAAATTCACAATCTTTTAAAAAGTAACAATCATAGGCAGATGCTGAGTACAATTTTAAAAAGACATTAAACTCAGAAGCAAGGTTTGAATTCTCATTGTGGTAGAAATGTAAATTGGTTCATTTAACATTCACTTCAATCTTCTTCTCTTGTCTTTTTTTCCTACTTTGTGCTATTATGCAGAATCATTTTGAGGTGATCCATTCTTGTGTAATCTTAGCTCCCTAACAAAGAATAAATGGTTGATGGATTGGAAAATTAAATCTGGATTTAAAAAAGCAGAACAATAATATAAACTAGAAAAAAATATATGTATAGGTGGTGGAGAAGTCTACAAAAGATAAGATTATAGAGTAAAACATTAATATACAGGCATAATTTGTTTAACTGCACTTTATTGTACTTCACAGATATTGCTTTTTTACAAATGGAATGTTCATGAAACTCTGTGTACAGCAAGTCTGTTGTTGCCATTTTTCCAACACCTGTGTTTACTTCCTGTCTCTGTGTCAGCATTTTTTAGCAGTAAAGTATTTTTAAATTAAGGTATGTACTTTTTATTAGACAAAATGCTATTATACCCTTAAGAGACTACAATATAGTAGAAACATAACTTTTATACTTTTATATACACTGGGAAACCAAAACAGTTGTGTGACTCACTTTGCTGCAATATTTGCTTTATTGCAATGGTCTTACACAAAGCCTGCAATACCTCTGGGGTATGCCTACATTTTATTATGTAAAAATTCAAAAGTCCTGCTAGGCAAAAAGTACAGTACCACAAAAGGAAAACTGGCAAAACAATTTCTAATAGAATGACAGATGAAACAAAAACCTCAGTAGATAACAGATGACGGGCATAAGAAGTAAGTAATAAAAAAGGAATACGATTGGCAAATAATTTTTTAAGTTTAATTTCACCAGAAACTAAAGCAATCAAAGAACTGCTGATATGCTATTTAAAGACAAACAAACAAAGAAAAAGATAATGTGCCAGGTTGTTGAGACTCATAAATCATCTCACGTACTAATGATGGGCCATAGTTTTCTCTACCATTTGTCATACTCCCCCCAAATATAGGAGACATCTGGCTTTGAATGAGGAGGCCGAGCTTCTGTTTCTCGGTTTCTTTAACATCCCAATGTGTTCCTCACTGGGACTGAGGGAAAAAGTATTCCAAAGGTACTTCTGTCCTCCTAAGGAATTCTCTTGATTCCTCAACACTCCTCTTTGCCATGTTTTATAGGTTCAAGGTGGGTTAATATCCTGCAAGGTAGGACTTCTCTTTAGGATGCACCTATTAATGTCATCAGGCTTTAAGAATTCAGAAGAAACTAGAACAGAAACAGCCTCATTTTAACATCCATTACACAGTTCAAGTGGATTTGTGTTCTAACCAAAAAATCTTTGACTAAGAAACTTGTATGAACTCCTCAATTTCTCAAGGGTATTTTACTCTCTGAGCACTAGTAGCAAAAACTGCTATATATTATCACTCGTTCTACCCATATTCATTCATTACAAAAGTGTCTACTGAGTGTTAATTATGCTCAATGCCTAGGAGACAAGGATGAAGAGAGGGCTCACTGTCTGTGGGGATGGGGTGGGGACTAGTCTCAGATGTATTCTTAAGTAGTTGCAATGCTACATAATAGCTCTATAGTAGAAAAAAAGATGGAAGTGCCACAGGAACACAGCGATCCTCTTAGTTGTTGATCACTTGGGAATTTCAAGGAATTGGAAAACATTCTTGTGTGTGTGTCTTTCCTACCAACTGAATTAAACAGTCATATTATTACCAGATTGGCATTGTTTTCATTCTACCACTCAAAGTACAAATAAGCTGTGGTGTAAAAATGCCTTATAAACTGTTCTGCTGTGACTAGTAATAGTTAAGATTATAGATCCAAGATTTAAAATGACAACAATATGTATTAAAGTATTAATAATTCCCTTAAATATTTCTCCTTATCTTATTTTCTTGCTGTATTTTATACATTCTCTACAGTTGCTTTGACAAGATTTTTTAATTGACTGGGACATTTATTGGAACAATATTTTATATGTATGATTCTATACACACTATTCTATTTTTCAGGCTCCAGTTTTTTTTCCATGAAAAACATCAGTTGTACTCAAAGTGAAAGGACCACCAATGGCAGAGAATTTCAAGACCTCGCTCTTCCTGTAAAACGTGCTCGAAAAGCAGTTAAGTCTTCTCTGAAGGTATCTCCTAAGACCATTTCACTCAAGAGTTTTGGAGGTTTGGAGAAAGGTTTGGCAAGGTTTCTTATCAGGCCAGGTTTTCTCCTCTCCTAAAGAGGAGAGTGGATCTAACTCCCTCTTGACCAATTGTTTGAAGTACATTCATGTGACCTTGAGCTGCATTTCTGATGCAGAGTAGTGTATTAGTTAAGCACATAGGCCTTGGAGTCAGATGGACACAAATTTAAATGCCAGCTCTGCCATTTGTTGACTAAGTGACTTTAGGCAAATTAATTTCTTTAAGCCCGTTTCTTCAAACATAATTTGGGGATTATAATAATTACCTTATAAACTTGGTAAGTGGATAAAATGAGAATATATATGCAAAAACACAGTGTCTGGCATAATGTAAAGGTGGTATAAATGGTAATCAATATTGTTATTAATAAAAGGAGTTCTAAACCTTAAAACAAAAGTCCAATATACATCGAAATAGAACCTCTTGAAAGCTTAAAACTCACAGGGCCTATAAAACAATAACACAATGAAAAGAAAAAACTATGTAGGTAACATCATGAGGAAGAGAACAGCACCTTACATGTCAATATTAATGTTGACTGTAAATGGCCTAAATGCTCCACTTAAAAGATACAGAATGACAGAATGGATAAAAAAAATCACAATAGAAATATCTACTTCAAGAGACTCACCTAACATGGGAAGATTCAAATAAACTCAAGGTAAAAGTGTGTAAAAAGGTATTCCATGCAAATGGAAACCAAAAGCGAGCAGGAGTAGCTATTCTTTTATCAGGCAAAACAGACTTCAAAGCAACAACACTAAATAAAGAAAGATGGTCCCTATTACAATGATAAAAGAATCAATTCAACAAGAAGAGATTATAATCCTAAATTTATATGCACCAAACACTGAAGCATCTACATTTATAAAGCAGTCACTACTAGACCTAAGAAACGAGATAGACAGCAAAACAATAGTGGGAGACTTCAGTGTGCCACTCACAGCACTAGCAGATCTTCAAGACAGAAAGTCAACAGAGGAACAGTGGACTTAAATGACATGCTAGAACAAATGAACTTAAAGATATTTACAGATAATGCTACCCAAGATTTCTAGAATATACATTCTTCTCATGAGCACATGGAACATTCTCCAAGATAGACCATATAATAGGCCGTAAAACAAGTCTCAACAAATTTAAAAAAATCAAAATTACATCAAGTATCTTCTCAGGCCACAGTGGAATAAAGCTAGAAATCAACTCCAAAAGGAACCCTCAAAACTGTAAAAAGATGGAAATTAAATAAGCTGCTTCTGACTGATATCTGGGTTAACAATGAAATCAAGATGGAAATTTACAAGTTATTTGAATTGAATGATGATAATGACGCAAGTTATCAAAACCTCTGGAATACAGCAAAAGCAGTGGAACTTAGAGGAAAGTTTATAGTGCTAAATACCTACATCAAGAAGTCTGAAAGAGCACAAATTGATGACCTAATGTCACACCTCAAGGAACTAGAGAAACGAGAACAGACTAAACCTGAAGCTAGAAGAAAAGAAATAACACAGAGCAGAACTAAATAAAATTCAAACAAACAAAACAATACAAAAGATCAATGAAACAGAAAGCTGGTTCTTTGAAAAAAATAAACAAAATTGATAGACCATTAGCTAGATTAACCAAGAAGAAGGAAGATCCAAATAAGCTCAATAGAAATGAAACTGGAGACATTACAACCAACAGCACAGAATTACAGAAACAATCATTCAAGACTATTATGAATACCTTTATGTGCACAAACTAGCCTAGAGGAAATGGATGAATTCCTGGAAACATACAATCCTCCTAGGTTAAATCAGTAATAGAAACCTTGAAAAGACTGATACGAAGCAGTGACATTGAATCAGTAATTTAAAAATTGTCAACAAAATAAAAGACCAGGACCAGATGGATTCACACCTGAATTCTACCAGACATTCAAAGAATTGGTACTAATCCTACTGAAACTATTCCAAAAGATGATTCCAATCATTCTATGAAGCTAATATCATCCTGGTACCAAATCCAGGAAAAGACACAACAAAAAACAAAACTACAGATCAATTTTCCTTATGAACATAGATTCAAAAATCCCCCCCCAAAATACTAGCTAAACAAATCCCACAGGATGTCAAAAAGGTAATTCATCATGGTCAAGTGGGTTTCATCCCAGGGATGCTGGGATGGTTTAACATACGCAAGTCAATAAACGTGATACATCACATAAACAGAATTAATAACAAAAACTATATTATTATCTCGATAGATGCAGAAAAAGTACTTGATAAAATACGGCATCCCTTTATAATAAGAACCAGGCATAGAAGGCACCTATCTCAAAATAATAAAATCCATATATGACAAACCCATAGCCAACATCTTATTGAATGGGGAAAAGTTGTAAGCATTTCCCCTGAGAACAGAAACAAGACAAGGATGCCCACTTTCACCACTCCTATTCAACATAGTTCTGGAAGTGCTATCCAGACCAATCGGGCAAGACAAAGAAATAAAGGACATTGAAACTGGAAAAGAGGAAGTCCAACTATCACTGTTTGCAGATGATATGACTGTATACCTACAAAATCCTAAGTACTCCTCCAAAAGACTCTTAGATTTAATAAACGAATTCAGTAAAGTCTCAGGTTTCAAAGTCAATGTACAACAATATCATTATTGATGCATAGCATCAAGCTGAGAATCAGATCAAGAACGTGATCTCTTTTATAAGAGCTCTAAAAAAGAAAAAATAAATAAAATACCTAGGAATACATTTAACTATGGAAGTGAAAGACCTCTACAAGGAGGACTACAAAACACTGCAGAAAGTAATTATAGATGACAGAAACAAATGAAAACACATTTCATGCTCATGGATTGGAAGATGTGCAAATGACCATACTGCCCAAAGGAATTTACAGATTTAATACAATTCCCATCAAAATACCAACATTGTTTTTCACAGAATTAGAAAGAACAATCCTAAAATTCATATGGAACCAAAAAAGAGCCCAAATAGCCACAGGAATCCTAAGCAAAAAGAATAAATTTGGAGGCATCACATTACCGGACTTCAAATTATACTAAAAGCCTGCAGTTACTAAAACAGCATGATACTGATATAAAAGTGGGCACCTAGACCAGTGGAACAGAATAGAGAACCCAGAAATAAAGCCAAATATGTACAGCCAACTGATCTTCAACAAAGTACACAAAAACATAAGTTAGGGAATTGACATAATTTATTACATGAAATGGTGCTAGGAAAACTGGCAAGCCACATGTGGAAGAATGAAACTGGATTCCTATCTCTCACCTTATACAAAAATCAACTCAAGATGAATCAATGACTTAAATATAGGACCTGAAACTGTACAAATTCTAGAAGACAACATTGGAAAAACTCTTCTAGCCACTAACCTAGGAAAAGAATTTATAACAAATATCCCAAAAGCAAATGCAACAAAAACAAAAATAAATAAATGAGACCTAATTAAACTAAAAACTCTCTGCACAACAAAAGAAATAATCGACAGAGTAAACAGAAAACCCACAGAATGGGAAACAATATTTGCAAACTACACATCCAAAAAAGGACACGTATCCAGAATGTACAAGGAACTCAAACAAATTACCAAGAAAAAAATACAAATAATTCCATCAAAAAGTGGGCAAAGGACATGAATAGACATTTCTTAGAAGAAGATATACGAATGGCCAATAAATATATGAAAAAATGCTCAACATCAGTAATCATCAGGGAAATGCAAATTAAAACCACAATGAGATATCACAATGAATTCTGAACGAATGGCCATTATTATTAATAAAAAGTCAAAAAACAATAGAGGTTGGCATGGATGTGGGAAAAAGGGAACAGGGAACACCTATTCACTATTGGTGGGAATGTAAATTAGTACAACCTCTACGGAAAACCATACGGAGGGCCCTTGAGGAGTTAAAAATAGAACTACCATTTGATCCAGCAATCCTATTACGGGGTATCTACCCAAAGGAAATAAGTCATTATATGAAAAAGACATTTGCCCGTGCATGTTTACAGCAGCACAATTCACAATTGCAAAGATGTAGAACCAACCTAAGTGCCCATCAACTAATGAGTGGATAAAGAAAATGTGGTACATGCACACCATGGAATACTACTCAGCCATTCAAAGGAATGAAATTACCTCTTTTGCAGCAACTTAGATGGAGCTGGAGGCCATTATTCTAAGTGAAGTAACATAGGAGTGGAAAACCAAAAACCATATGTTCTCACTTTTAAGTGGGAGCTAAGCTACGAGTACGCAAAGGCATACAGAGTGATATAATAGATTTTAGAGACTCAGAGCGGGGAGGGTGAGAGGAGGGCTAGGGATACAAAACTACACATTAGGTAAAATGTACACTACTTGGGTGATGGGTGCACTAAAATATCAGAATTCAGCACTATGTAATTCATCCATCCATGTAAAAAAAACCCCATTGTACCTCAAAAGCTATTGAATTTTAAAAAAGAAGAAAAAAGTATTGTTATTAATATTATTTCTTAAGGGATATAAATGCAAACTCACTATTAGTTCATACATATAAAAGCTTTGTTGAGAGACGCAATATGTATTTAGGAGTAACTTTTATCCCTTTCTTTAGGAAAGCTGAAATATACTCCTGAATTAAGGTAGACCAGTAAAGAGCTATATATCAGAACTGATTTTTCCTAGCCACTGGTAGAACTATTTTTACCAGCTTTTGCCTTGTCTTTATGCCCTTGGTCAACATGGTGCAATGTCATAGACTCAGTTATGGCTGTATTTTCTATGTCAACATAACTCTTTACTTCATGCAGTGCTTCTCTATGGAGAGTGTGGTAATCAGTTGGGCTGTTCAGAAATATTCACCTTTTCATCCTTCCAAGGCACAGGGTTGGACTGCAAATTATCTTTAAGTTCATTAAAGATAAGTATGAACATGGGGCTTGCTCTGGGAAATGAAATGAAGAAATTTGAGCTCAAATGAAATGTGTCCTTTCCAAGTGGAAGCTTTAAGAACCACTATACAGGCCACCCATTTCTCTTCCTCCTGTTGCACTGATTATAAATGAGATGAAGTCTCCTTTGGCTTGTATGTATGAGTTGCTGTGGTAGATAGAGACCCCATCTTATATGCAATGGACACACAGTGTGAGTGAAAAATAAACCTTTGTCAGCATAAGCCAGTAAGATTTTACTAATGCTTGTTACTATAGCATAATTCTGTCTATCCTGTTTGATATAGGGATTCACAAGAAAACAATATTATCTTGTCTTAGTATAGGGAATAGGTGTACTTGATGTGTACATTGTTTTGTTTTTGGATACTTCCCAATTATCCAAAGCGGCATTGTCATTTCCTCTGCCCTGACAGATAGAATGCTCAGAGCCAATCTAATTCATGGACCAAGTCTAACAAAAGTAAAAGATTTTTCAATAGAATTTCACATTCTAACCTCATTTCAGGCTTTTATCTTCCCTTCTATTTCACTTTTTAATCCTCTTTTCCTTATCTGCTTATTTAAAATATTATTCTATGCTACTGTATTCAACACATTTATGTACAGCTATGTAAAATAAACCTTATGTGAAAAAATGGGCATATACATAATTAAATATATGTACAAATATATTGCCCATTGTTTTAATAATAATAAAAGTTTTAAACATGTGACATCCAATATGAACTGACCTGTGTGCTTTGCCATACCTTTCAGTTATCCTCTCCTTGAAACAGCCTGACAACCGAGACACTGCTGTTAACCTGGTATCTCCAGTGGAAAGAATTGTCCTTAGGAAGACCATGGGATGAAGATTCAGGACTAGTTCTAGTTTAAATTTTTCGGACTATGTATGTAGTTTCCAGCAACTCACTTTCCAGTTGGGTCTCAACTTCTTCATTTGTAAAAGTGAGGCCTTTTAAATAATTTAATTTATATTCAAATTATATCCTTTATTTTAGATTATATGAATTAAGACATGAGGAAATAGATCAAATTAATCTACCTCTATTAAGCAGGAAAAAAACCTCAAGTACTATTTCCCCAGCCTAAATCAGCTATTTGCCACTTATTCATTTATTTACACATTTCTTTAAGAAATATCTCTTGTAGCAAGACAGAACAGAGACCCCTCTTAGGGGCTTGCTGCGACACCCCAAGTATGAAAATAAGGGAAAGTCTTGAGTCCCTTCAAGAGAAATTCCAGGCATATAGCTAGCCTTGAGAAGTAAATCAGCAACTCAATCAGCAAGGAGGACAAGATGTTTGGTTCCCTATAGAAACTAAAGATGACACATGTCCCTAAGTTGTTTTTCAGAAACCCAGACCCCCATCAGATGGAAAAGTCCAACCGCAGTCCCGTAGACTTCAGATACATGAAATCTGATTGCTGTTCTTTGTTCTTAATTTTTTCCTGAAGGGCCTGGAGAGAGTAATGCCCACAGGTCAAACCTCAGCTTTCCCTTCTGATGACTCCAAGTTTTTAAACAAAGCCTTGACTTCCTTAAGCAATTGCAAATCAAAAGAATATCTGAATCCACCTGTAAACCCCCACTTCAAGATAGCCTGCCATTTTGGGCCAAACCAATGTATTAATATAACCTCCAAGTATTGATTTACAATTTTGACTGTAACTTCTGCTTTCCTAAAAAGAAGTGTCTCTGCTTTTAAGAGCCCTTGCTTATAGGCCATTGGGGAGGTCAGCTCTTAAGGAGTAGCTGCCCAATTCTCCTTGCTTGGCACCCTGTAAATAAACGCCCTCCTTACTCTTACTGCAAACCTTGGTGTGGGTGTTTGGCTTTACTGTGCCAGGCAAGCAGACCCACATTTGGTTTAGTAACAGCAGACTATGTGAAAAACACTGCAAGTTTCAAGACAAGTAAAGAATACAGCCTTTAACAGCCAATTATGATCAAATGAGTTGATAGATCATACTTGGGGAAAAATTCAACGTCTATTATAAAGTTAATATGAGATAAAGGGGCAAATACATTGCATCAGAAATGAAACTTTTAGGATGCAAAAGAGACTGTGAACACCATCAGAAACTTCATTTGCAAGAAACTAATAGAACGTATGGAGGGCTTGAATTAGTACCTTGGAGAAGGATTGAGTTGTAGTAAAACATAATCTAAGAACCAATTTTATTTTTTAAATGATTGGTGCCACTATACTATAGTGGAATGTGCATGGGGAGGGACATGCAAAAGATGTCTGTGCGATGAGGTTGCAAGAGACTGTGCGATGAGGTAGTCAGTGGGGTCTTACTTAAAAACTGATTAGATTTTCAGGGGTTCGAACATGGAAAATGAATTCAGGCAGTGGAGTGTACATAAAAGTGAAGTTGAGTAACAAAGCAAGACAATGAAAAGACCACCCTGAGTGTCCTTTAAGAACGTGAAGAAGACAAAGAGCAAAGGACATTAAGATGGAGTGGTTATCCAAGTGTAAGAAGCTTTTAAAAATGCATCTGTCAGGAAATAATGCATTGAACTCAAATCTTTGAGGATGATTGAAATAACTGGTGGGTAATTATAAGTTCATTTAAATATTATAGTTGCTAATGAACGACGTGAGTGATGTGGCTTTACCCCTTCAGTCATAAGTTGTTAATGAGCCTAACTATTTCAAATGGTCATAGATTTAATTTCCTCACAGATTATTTGTAATGGAGAAAGATGATAGTCTATTGGAAGATTTTGAATTGGAAGAGAGAATTTTGAAATGTTTGCCAAGGGCTTGAAACTTTTTGTTAGCTGAGTGTAGTTTTTTGTAATAGCAACAGGAATGGGCCAATCCTACCCCTATGAAAATCATGAAGAAAAGAGGAGCCACGGAGTACACAGTTACCTGTTACTGTAGAAGTATAAAGTGGAGTATTTTTAATTTAAACATTTAAAACCTTGAAATAATGCCATCAAAGTGATAACAAAGTTTATGTTTTGGTGAGGTCAGTGTATGTATACTTTATTTGAAATGCAGGTTTCTTTCAAAATGTGGGGAGAGGGCTCAAATGTAAAAGAGAGAAAACTTCCATGAGAGTTCAGTGTCTTCCTCTTACTGTAAATGGAGGGTGCTGTGGTTCACTCATATCATTTCCTCTCTGTTTGGAGCCACTGTGCTCTAATGGGAAAAATGTTAGCAGAAGTCTTAATGATGTAGTGTCAGTTCCCTACCCTTTCACTAAAATATTTCCATCAGAACGTTTACTGTCAGTCAGACTTCTGCACTGAACAAAAAACTAAAATTTAATTCCATTATTTTAAAAAATAAATTATAGGCTCTCAAATTTTTTCCATAGGTGGATTCTCAATATTCACCACTAACAATATGCCTTAAAATAAGTCCATATACCAAGATCAAATTTGCAAAATTTTGTCCTGTTGTTAATTAAACCAAGTCCTTTCTCAGTGAATGAGAAATTAACAGTTAAAATGAATGAATACAATAAGGATTGGCTCTTATAAGGCTGGTAATTCCAAATTCTTTGATCTGGCTACCACCAAGCTCCTACTCTGACTACTGAGACTAACTGAATCCAAACTTAATCAAATCAATCACACCAAAAGAAGGAATATCATCAGAAACTTCGTTTGCAAGAAACTAATAGAATTTATGGAGGGCTTGAATTAGTACCTTGGAGAAGGATTGAGTTCTGGTAAAACATAATCTAAGAACCAATTTTATGTTTTAAATAATTGGTGCCACTATACTATAGTGGAATGTGCATGGGGAAGGACAGACTGGTATACAGGAGTGTTCTTTCAATATCAAAGAGCATAAGAAACACTTGAGAATCTTTTTAAAATGCATCCCTTTTCTGCATTAATTAGGTCTGGGGCCCAAAAACATCACAGGTGTTGGTGATGCTACTGATCTGCAGAATTACCTCTGAGTAACAAGGCGATAGAGAACACAGAGCTAGAATGGTTCTTCTATAATGATTTGACTTTGAACCTTTCCCCCCAGCTGTAAAATGATACCACCAACACCAGTTCATAGGATAATTGGAGGAGTAAATGAAGTATATTTGTGAAATGCTAGGAAAAGTTGACCTTAGGTAGGAGCAAAGAAGCAAAAGCAGAGAATATGGTACATAATGCTGGTAATTGGGTAGATGTGGTGGTGGGAATTTGTGGAGGTTCTCATTGCTTTAAATTTCTAATTGAAGTAGAAAGCAAAGTCACCATCTGAGATTAAAGATGGGGAGGTGGTGCTGGAGAGCTGAAGAGAAATAAAGGAGGAAGTAGTTGTCTAGGTGAATGGGAGAAATAAAGTAATAGGGAATGCAGTAGGATTGTCTGACAGAATTAAGACTGATTTGAGTTATATAATTATGAATTAAAAATGAGACTACTCAGCATGGTTGTATAATTTCTGAATACATTTAGCTGCACAAACTCAGATGTGGAGAATATCTTTAATTAAGTTTGTGGCTTTTTCAGTGAACTGAAAAGGTGAAGAACTGCAAAAGAGATGAAAGTGAGTGTGAATAAATAACTATAACGATTAGCCATGTTTAATTTAGGTAAGGAAGAAAGGACATCAGTGGGTGAGGAGCAGTAGGAAGGTAATAAAGTCTATATATTGCTGAGATTTCATTTATGATAGTATGTGGAAAATGTTTGCAATTGTTCCATTTGTACCTTCACTTGAAAAGAATGTATAGTCTTGACTGTTGAATGCAGTGTCTAATATGCACGTGCACGCGCATGCACACGCGCGCGCGCGCACACACACACACCCCAAACTTACAAATGTTTTCCTAATAAATATTCTTTAACAACTATTTGTCAGATTTAACTATTGTTATTTAAGGGAGGAGGATTAAAATATTATATTGTTGTTACAGACTTGTCGGTTAATTCATGAGAGTCTGAACATTTTTGCTTTATATATTTCTATGCAATATTTTTGATACATACATATTAATACTTACCAATGTCTTCTTCCTTAAATTTTAATTTATTCTACATTAATATTACTATGTTAGCTTTCTTTTGGTAAATAGTTACACGGTATTTTCTTTTTCTATTGCTTTGTTTTCAACTTTTCTAGGGGGTTTTAAGTTTTTGTTTTTTGTTTTTTGTAAGAAGAATAAAGACAGTTTGGAAAATCACTTTTGTCCCAGCACTTTGGGAGGCCGAGACGGGCGGATCACGAGAGCAGGAGATCATAGACCATCCTGGCTAACACGGTGAAACCCCGTCTCCACTAAAAAATACAAAAAACTAGCCGGGCGAGGTGGCGGGCGCCTGTAGTCCCAGCTACTCGGGAGGCTGAGGCAGGAGAATGGCGTGAACCTGGGAGGCGGAGCTTGCAGTGAGCCGAGACCCCAAGACCGTGCCCCCGCACTGCCGCCTGGGCAACAAGAACAAAAAAAAAAAAAAACTCCGTCTCAAAAAAAAAAAAAAAAAAAAAAAAAAAAAATCACTTTTGCTTCTCAGTAGGATATAGTAGTTCTTGTAGGCAATGTTTCCACTTCAATAATGAGAAAAAAGTAGAGATACTACAAAAATGCTATTTTAAGGATACTGCAAACAATGGGCAAGGGAGAGGTTAAAATTCTAGGGAAGGAAGAGTCTTTCTTATGTGAGCTGCCACTCTCAGTTATTTTCATCCCTTGAAAGCATCTACAGATTCTGAGTACTGCTGAGAATTAGGGTTAGCATAGGCAGAAGTACATTACTATGGGAGGGATGAACCATCAGAACTTTGGACGATTATGCAGGCAGGTATAAAAATTTAAAGCAGTATCACATACATGGCAGCTAATTTTTACCACAGGATATTTGCTGAGTTATGTGGTGTTTTGAAAGGCTGAGGCAGGGCTGGATCAGAAACTTTTGAAGTCTCTATGAAGTCTTTTACAGTTCTTACAGTGACTACGAGGCAGTCTCGCAAATACCTGGTTGGTCTTCTCATCAAGACATATATTAAATTTGGAAGATGTGTAGTATCGAAGGATAAAGAGTTAAGCTCAACACGTTCAAAGGATAGAATTGAATCTCTCTAAATTTTCATGGCTGAGGATTCAGAAACTTCCAGTTTCTTAATTTAAGGCTCATGAATGCCATGTCCAAAGAACAGAGGAGAACAAAATGTGAATTAATCTTACCAAAACTGCATTCCAGCTCTGATCCAGCTCAACCACTGATTAAATAATAGTCTCATTTCCTCATCCTAAATGAGAAAAGGAAGAACTACCTCTGGTGACAAATAACATCATCTTCACTCTACAGTTCTTTCATACATAAGCTTGGTGTACAATAAAATATTACAAGACAAACAAAGGGCGTGATAGAAAGACACAGAGATGATGTGTATATTGGCTCTTCTTTGTTTTTGCAGAGAGAGGACTATTTGGGCTCTTTTTTGATTCCATATAAATTGTAAAAGTTTTTCCTAATTCTGTGAAGAATGTCAGTGTCATTGAATCTATAAAAATTACTTTGGGCCAAATGGCCATTTTCACAATATTGATTCTGTCTATCCATGAGCATGGAATGTTTTTCCATTTGTTTGTGTCCTCTAATTTCTTTGAGCAGTGTTTTGTAGTTCTCCTTGAAAACGTCCTTCACTTCCCTTGTTAGCTGTAATTCCTAGGTATTTTATCTTTTTGTAGCAATTGTGAACGGGAGTTCATTCACAATTCATGATTTGGTTCTCTGCTTACCTATTGTTTGTATATGGGAATGATAGCAATTTTTGCAGATTGATTTTGTATCCTGGGATTTTGCTGAAGTTGTTTATCAGCTTAAGAAGCTTTTGGACTGAGGCAATGGGATTTTCTAGATATAGGATCATGTCATCTGAACAGAAAGACAATTTTACTTCCTCTCTTCCTATTTGAATACTTCTCTTGCCTGATTGCCCTGGCCAGAGGTTCCAATGCTATGTTGAATAGGAGTGGTGAGAGTGGATATCCTTGTGTTGTGCCGATTTTCAACAGGAATGCTTTCAGCTTTTGTCCATTCAGTATGATATTGGCTGTGGGTCTGTCATATATGGCTCTTATTATTTTGAGGTATGTTCCTTCAATACCTAGTTTATTGAGAGTTTTTAACTTGAAAGCGTGTTGAATTTTATTGAAGGCCTTTTTCTGCATCTATTGAGATAATCATGTGGTTTTTGTCTTATTTCTGTTTATGTGATGAATTACATTTACTGATTTATGTATGTTGAACCAACCTTGCATCCCAGGGATGAAGCCAACTTGATCATGGTGGATAAGCTTTTGGATGTGCTGCTAGATCTAGTTTGCCAGTATTTGGTTGAGGATTTTAGCATCTATGTTCATCAAGGGTATTGGCCTGAAGTTGTATCTCTGCCAGGTTTTGGTATCAGGATGATGCTGGCCTCATAGAATGAGCTAGGGAGGGGTCCCTCTGCAATTTTTTGGAATAGTTTCAGTAGAAATGATCCAGCTCTTCTTTGTACCTTTTGGTAGAATTCAGCTATGAATCTGGTGCTGCATTTTTATTGGTTGGTAGGCTATTTATTACTGCCTCAATTTCAGAACTTGTTATTGGTCTATTCAGAGATTCAATTTCTTCCTGGTGCAGTCTTGGGAGTGTGTATGTGTCCAGGAATTTATCCATTCCTTCTAGATTTTCTAGCTTATGTGCACAGAGGTGTTTACAGTATTCTCTGATGGTTGTTTGTATTTCTGTGAGGTCAGGGTAATATCCTCTTTGTCTTTTGTGATTGTGTTTGCTTGGATCTTCTCTCTTTTCTTTATTGGTCTAGCTAGCAGTCTATCTTGTTGATTAATTAAAAAAACAACTGCTAGATTCGTTGATCTTTTGAATGTTTTTTTCATGTCTGAATCTCCTTCAGTTTAGCTCTGATCTTGGCTATTTCTTGTTTTCTGCTAGCTTTGGGGTTGGTTTTCTCTTGGTTCTCTAGTTCTTTTAGTCGTGATGTTAGGTTGTTAACTTGAGATCTTTTTAACTCTTTTATGTGGGCATTTAGTCCTATAGATTTCCCTCTTAACACTGCCTTAGCTATGTCCCAGAGATTCTGGTATGTTGCATCTTTGTTCTCATTAACTTCAAAGAACTTCTTAATTTCTTCCTGAATTTCATTATTTACCCAAAAGTTATTCAGGAGCAGGTTATTCAAATTCCATGTAATTGTATGATTTTGAATGAATTTCTTATTCTTGATTTCTAATTTTATTGTCCTGTGGTCCAAGAGATTGGTTATTATGATTTCAGTTCTGCATTTGCTGAGGAATGTTCTGTGTTCAATTGTATGATCAATTTTAGAGTATATACCATGTGACAATGAAAAGAATGTGTATTCTGTTGTTTTGGGTGGAGAATTCTGTAGATATCTATCAGGTCCATTTGATCCAATACTGAGTTCAGGTCTTGAGTATCTTTGTTAATTTTCTGCCTCAATGATCTGTATTAATACTGTCAGTGGGGTGTTAAAGTCCTCCACTGTCATTGTATGAGAGTCTAAGTCTCTTTGAAGGTCTCTAAGAAGTTGTTTTATGAATCTGGGTGCTCCTGTGTTGGGTGCATATATATTTAGGATAGGTAGGTCTTCTTACTGAATTGAATCCTTTATCATTATGTAACACTCGTCCTTTTCTTTTTTTAATCTTTGTTGGTTTAAAGTCTGTTTTGTCTGACATTAGGATTGCAACTCCTATTTTTTTCACTTTTCCATTTTCTTGGTAGTTTCTTTTTCCATCCCTTTACTTTGAGACTATGGGTGTCATTGCAAGTGAGATGCATCTCTTAAAGACAGTATACCAATGGGTCTTGGTTCTTTACTCAGCATGCCACTCTGTGCCTTTTAATTGGGGCATTTACCCCATTTACATTCATGGTTAGTATTGTTATGTGTGGATTTAATCCTGTCATGATGTTAGCTGGTTCGTATGGGCACTTGTTTATGTGGTTGTTTTATAGTGTCACTGGTTTGTGTGTTTTTGTAGTGGTTGGCAATGGTTTTTCCTTTCCATATTTAGTGCTTCCTACAGGAGCTCTTATAAGGCAGGTCTGGAGGTAACTAATTCCCACAGCGTTTGCTTGTCTGAAAAGGACATTATTTCTCCTTCACTTATGAAGCTAGTTTGGCGAGAAATGAAATTCTAGGTTGGAATTCACTTTCTTTAATAATGTTGAATATTGGCCCCCAGTCTCTTCTGGCTTGTAGGGTTTCTTCTGAGAAGCCCTTTGTTAGTCTGATGGACTTCCATTTGTAGGTGCAGGTGACCTGACCTTTCTCTCTAGCTGTCTTTAATTTTTTTCTTTCATTTTGACCTTAGAGAATCTGATGGCTATGTGTCTTGGGATGATCTTCTTGTGTGAAATATCTTATTGGAGTTCTCTGCCTTCCTGAATTTGAATGTTGACCTCTTTAGCTAAGTTGAGGAAGTTCTTATGAATGATATGCTGAAATATGTTTTCCAAGTTGCTTTTACTCACCCCATCTCTTTCAGGGACACCAATGAGTCACAGAGTTGGTTTCTTTAAATAATCCTATATTTCTCAGATATTTTGTTTGCTGCTTTTTATTCTTTTTTCTCTATTCTTTTCTGACTGTCTTATTTCAGAAGCAGTCTTCAAGCTCTGAGATTCTTTCCTCCATGTGGTCTATTCTGCTATTAACACTTGTGATCACACTGTAAAATTATTGTAGCATGTTTTTCAGCTCTATCAGATTGATTATGTTTCTTTCTATAGTGGCTATTTTGTCTGTCAGCTTTTACATCATTTTATTGTGATTCTTAGCTTCCTTCAATTGGGTTTCAAGGTACTCCTGAATCTCAATGATATTCATTTCTATCCATATTCTGAATTCTATTTCTATCATTTCAGCCATCTCAGCCTGGTTCAGAACCCTTGCTGGAGAAGTGGTGCAGTCATTTGGAGCAAAGAAGGCACGCTGGCTTTTTGAGTTGTCAGGATTCTTGAGCTGGTTCTTTCTCATTTTTGTGGGCTTAGGTTCCTTCAGTCGTTGAAGTGCTGACCTTTGAATGGTTATTTCTTTTATCCTATTTGATGACCTTGAAGGTTTGATTGTGGTATAAGGTAGATTTAGCCAACTGGCTTTGTTTCTGGAAGATTCTAGGGGGCCAACGCTCAGTTCCCAACTCCTGGACTGTGAGCTCTAACTCTGAGGGACTTGTATTGGGCCCTGACTTTGTTCTCTGACTCCTCAAGGTTAGCAATCCACTGTCCTGGGGAAGCTGAGTTGCTCCCAGACCACTGGTCACTACACTCTGATGGGTGGTGTCGGTCAAAGCATTTCATAGTGCAGTGACAGCAGGATCCATCTTTGTTCACACAGGCCAGCAGCAGCAGCAGGAGCAGCAGCAGCAATAGCAATGTGTTGGGGTGCACACTCATTGGCTGAAGCAGGGTGCTAGTGGATGCCAGGGTTCCTGTTTTCATATGGGCATTCATCACAGTGGCGGAGGCAATATGGTTCCAGGACTGATGGGTTGGGGGGGGGTCCCTGCTGGTGATTGCAGGCGGTTGCACTGTTGGTAGTGTTGGCACGGGGTTGGGGCACTGGAGGGCACAGGACCGTGTGTGATCTATGCACTGCAGGCAGGGATAGTCACTCAGGGCAGGGGATAGTCTGCTGTTCTCCATGCTTAGCTTCACTCCCACAGCAGCAGCTTTGGCGGGAGGGTGGGGTGCTGGCGGGGGTGGGGCTGGCTAGCTGGGTAAGTGCCTGCCAAGGCTCCAACTGCAATGATGGTTAGTGGTGGGGAGTGCTGTGGGGGAGCGGAGTGCACTTCTGCCCTAGCAGTGGCAGGGCAGGATGCATACACACAGACACACACACCCTGTTAGGGCAAGGAAAGCAAAACCCACCCATACACACATGTGCCGGTAACATGATTGGGGGATTGCTGTGGGCCTGGGGGAAGACGGGTGTGGAGAGGGAGCAGGCAGAGCGGCCGGGTTGGCCCTGGGGACTGCCCCACTGGAGCTCTCCACCAGTCAAGCATGATCCACCAGTGCAGGAGCTATAAGGCAGGCCACCAGAACACCGGAGGATGCCCTGCAAGCAGATGTGGCAAGGCTGGGGCAAGAGAAGCCAGCAGACCAAGAGGTGCTCAAGCTGGTCTGGCCCCGTCTGATGGGCAAGACTGACCTGCAGAGTTCAGGTCTGACAGTTCTCCTGAGGCTCAAGTCTCCTATGGGAGCAAGCCAAGCCTAGGAGGATGGCTGTCCCTGGCCGTGTTCTGCTACAGATGCTCTGACGCCAAACCCTCTGGGCTCCACATTAGCTGGCTTGCTGTCCCTACCACTTCTCTAAGCAGTCTCCCTATCAACTCGAGTATCTGTGGGGGTTGAGGAGTCTCCTCCTGCACTGAGGCCCATGGTGAGGGCCGGTTGCTCCTTGCCAGTTCAACTGGCCCATTCTCCTTGAGTCATTGGAAACCAGGAACAAGTCCTGGTGCACCATAGCCCTGGGCAGGGTTCCCGGCTTTTTCCCACTTCAGCCCAGCTTCTGTGTTTTCCCTGTGACCACACTTGGTGCCTTCCCTCTGAAGATCTGTTAGGAGTACGCCAGTCACCTCAGTCCCTCCGTGGCAGCTGTTCCACCTGGCTTTGTCTAGTCCGCCATCTTGCCCTCTCCCCTGTTTTTCAAATTTTAACACTGAGATTCAAATATATATTTAACTAGTTTCTTTACTCTCTGCTGTTTTGTCCCCTCATTAGCACATATATATGTATGTATTTATATATGAGGTATCATTTATACGCTGTAATTTTCACCTTTAGTTTTGTGAGTTCTGCCAAAAGCACATGATTGTGTAACTGCCCTCACAATCAAGATACAGAACTGTTCCATCACCCAAATAATCCTTTCATGCCCCATTGTTGTCAATCTCTCATCCCCACTACACATCCTCTGGCAATCTGTTTCTGTGCCTATAGTTTTTGCCTTTCTAGAATGTAAAATGGAATCATACAGCATGTAGCCTTTTGGGTCTGGCTTCTTTCACTTAGCATAATGCATTTGAGATTCATGCACATGTTCTACATACTAGTAAATCATTTATTTTTATTGTTGAGTAGCATTTCATCCTTTTTGTTTTGTATCTCACACTTCCTCTTGGAAACATTTTTTATTTTGCCACAGTAATTATTTCAGGGAGGGGTCTATAGTTGGTAAACATTTAAAGTTCTTATTTGCATGAAAATGTTTTTATTTATACTTGCATCTGAATGATATTTTAACTGGTATATATTTTAGCTTAATATCATTTTGCTCAAATCTTTGTAGGTATTCTGTACTTTCTTCCAGCATCGAGTGCTGCCTAATGATATCATCTGATGCCAATCTGATTCTAGTTCCTTTAGAAGCAACTTGTGCAAATTTTATTTTTAGAAACTTTCAATATTTTCTACTTATTGTTTGAGTTCAGAGATTTCACCGTGACATAGTTCTTTACTCATTATGCTTAACCATTGGTGGGTCATTTCAACTCATCACTTGAGTTCTTATTCAGTTTTGTGAAGTGTTCATTGCGCTCTCGCTTTTCCGTCATATTTTCTTCCTGGAATTCGTTTTGAAGTGAAGACAAACTATCTAAATTGATCTTCCATATCCTTTAACATTTCTCTATTTTCTACCTCTCTGTTTTTTGTTCTAATTTTGAATGCTGGATATTAAAAATAATTTATTTGCTTTTTAGCCATATTCAGTCTATTACTTAACCATTCTGCCAAATTATTTGTTCTGCTATCATATTCTTGATTCCTAATCCTGTTTTTTTTTTCCTGCTTCATTTTCTGTCACATTATGCTTTTAAAATAATGCAATATAATTTCAAATAAGCTCCATGGGAGCAAGTAACAGGTGTTGCTGCTGTTGTTTTTTCTGAAGGTGGAGGGGTGGGGTTATATCACCATGGCATTTACTACCACAATTTGGAGTCTGAAACATAGTAGGAGGTGTATAGTGAATATTTTTAAATGAATGAGTATATAAATTCTAGTAAGAATTTGAGATACATATTTTATATTTCTTGGATTGCCTTTATGAAGGATCAGTTTTCTTGGTGCCTTCACTTGGATCTTTCTTCTTTTCTCCAAATGTTTGTCATCTTTGGTTCATATGTATTATTAAAGATTAAGTTTAGTATTATGGCTGGCTGGCATGAGAGTCCTCTGGAGATGAGTACTTTTTTTTTCTTAGCAAGTTTCACTTCAGTATTGGAGGGCTTCTTATTTGGGTTCTTTACATGTGAGCTGACCATGTCAACTAGCATATTCCACTTTAAGATGCCACATACTTGAAAAAGTGAAGCATGTTAGGGACACCCTCCCCACCCCCTTTATGAAAATAAATCCTATGTTGAAAGTAATAGTGACTAAAGGCTCAGGCTTCAGATTAGCCCATCTGTATCAATATTCCAATTTATTTCAAACTTTATTAACTTGTGGAAGTTACTTAAACTCTCTTGTGCCTTGTTTCTTCATCTGGAAAATGAGGATAAAGGAGTACTTAAACTCTTTTATTACTGTTCCTTCTCTCTCTCTCTTTCTATATATATATATGTATATATATATAAAAATAGGAATATATATGTGCCAAAAGAGAGAGAGATATAAACTTAAAACAGTGACTGACACTTAATAAAGGCTCAATAAATGCTGCTGTTGTAATTATTAGTGTTATTACTATTTTCTTCCTGGACAGAACTATCTGTCCTTTAACTTTCTAGCAATGTTTGCTGGAGAACTGATGTCACCTCAAATTTTATTCCACTTCTTTCCCTGTTCTGGCAAACTATACCTAAGACTAGTTTCATCACTTGCAAAATGAGGATAAAAATAATGCCAACTTAATATGACTGCATTATTTAATTTTATAAAATGCTTAGAAAATTGCCTGGCACGCAGTAAATGCTATGTAAGCCTTTAATATATAAAATAGAGATGTATGCCAGAAGATTAGTCTCTGTTTTCTACTATATTCATCTCAGCTTTTACTGTTTATTAGGATCATTCAGGCTCTAGTATTTCCCTTCTTCTCACTTCTTTTCAGGCTGATGTTCCCACGTGAGTTTCTGCTCAATCTCACCTATAATGCTGCCACTGGAATTATCTAATTATCTTCTTTCAAACTGTACTTTCACTTCAGATCTTCTAAAGTACCCTATTTATTTTTTACATCCACTCGCCAGCCCTTTAAGCTTCTTCCAGTGGAAATTTGTCCTCTATTATTTTTGTAACATGTGATGGACTCAGAGAAGTTAAACTTGCCTATGTCACACAATTATTAAGAACAAGAATTCAAATGCAGAATGTCTGACTGCAAATCGTTTGAATCCTGACAACTCCCCATAGGTCACGTTGTTTCATACTACCTCTGAACACTGTATATTCTCATAATGCACATAGCTTTATGTTTTGTAAGTAGTTTTCAATAATTTCTCACTAACATCTACTTGCTCTTTCTTAGTAGTTATAATGTTTTTGTCTTCCTTTTTCAGTACATAGGCTTCACTATCACCTCATTTCCATAGCACATAAGTTGTATGTGTCATTTCAATTGTGAACTCTCAGAAGTGAATTGCTACTGAAAATAGCACATCATTTTCCATGTTTAGTTTCAAAAATTTCTCATTTTGAAAAAGTAAGTTTCCAAATATTGTTTCTTTAAATAGTTACCCATACAGACCTCACCTCCATAAACTTTTATCTTAAAAAAAAAAAGGCTGCCAAGTTAGACTACATGAATAGCTCTTTTAAAGTTACTGGATAAAAGTTTAAATTACCAGAAGATGCATCATTATGGGTTATTATTTGAGAATTCTTTGACTTGTATAACATGATGCTACTCTCAGAGGAATACAGATTAGAATGGAAGCCAGATGTGTTTTTCAAGACTAGATTGAAAAAATGAGTAGAAAATTAATATAAGAATGATCTAAGGAGTTTTCTAGAAACCTGAAGCATGGGTATGACAGAAAAAGCATTTGAGTGTGTGTGTGTGTGTGTGTGTGTGTGTGTGTGTATCTGTGTGTGGGGGATGTGGGGAGAAAGGGAGTTAAAGTAAGCAAATGAGAGAGGGAGCTAGGAAAAAATTATAACAGTGGAAAATAAAAATGCAGACAAAGGGAAGGAGGATGGATAGGATAAAAAAAAGTTGCAGAATTGAAAATAGAACCCCGTAAAAAATTCCCAAATCTTTGTAAATATTTGATATCACCAAGGTAATAGCACAATATAATTTTATCTGTAAACCAAGGAAGTGAAAAACAGAAAAAAAAAGATGATTTCTCATTCTAAAAGGGATAAATTAAGTACTAACGAGATGAGGAACATTGTTGAAAGAAAAGAAGTCCCCTTTAAAATCAAAATATATTCTAGGTATGCTAAAATAATCCAAAAATTTTATATATTTCATTCTTTCTTGTCCACCTTTTTGAGAAATAAAATGAACAATGATATTTTTGATACTTCAGAGTTTGCATTCTGCTTTTATATTTGATGACATTGGAAATAAGGTATATTTATTGTCACAATATGTCAACATGCTGAGTGGCATAAAATGAAATGGAAGGCATAAAGAAGGCAATCAAGGTAAAGGATGAGTACATATAAAAAATTTCATTACCATTTTTGAAGCAGACTTTTACTTAATCCTTTAGTTTTACTAAGAACTAGAATTATCCCCTTTAATTTTATTTATTCAAGGCAAAAATAATAAATATTATCCTAATAAACCATGTATTTTTAGCATAATTTAAAATATGGCAAAAGTTCTTATATTTGGAATCTCTCAATTCAGAATTTGTTACCATTCAAATTGGGTTTTGAATTCAAACTTGTCTTTTTTGCTTTGCAGACATTTCCAAAATTGTGCAAAAATAATAGGATATATCAATTGTTATGGAGAATTTTAAATATTTTAGAGAGAAAGCAATTTTCAAACATCTTTCAGTACTTTTACATCCTCATTTGCAGATAAGCTAATAAGCTATTTCCATATTATTTTATTGATTCAATTAAACCAGGTGACAGTTTGATTTATTACACATACAGTACTTGGCATTAAGAAGCAATATTTCTTCTAAAACATGCTATAATTTTGTATTTCTACTTATTCAGCAGCTTTCTAAGCTCATGCTACAATGTTTCCAACTTCCAAACTACTTAGGCTAAGAAATCAAAGCTATAATCATGTGTAGCCAAAAAAATTATATTAGAAAAAAATCAGTCTTATTTTATTGTTCTTCTGGGCACTGTAAAATGACTAATATAATTTTTGCCAAATTAGCCATTTTTTCTTGGCATTAGACAAGATTTTAGTTTTAATATATTCTTTTTGTTGAGCAATACAGGGTGGTGTTATAATCTGATATGAGCAACTCTGCTACTATGTTTCTCTGCTAACATCCTGCTATGGAAAGAAGTATAGCTTTCAGGAATATGAAAGCAATTTTCTTTCAGGTAAAATAACCAGAGAGGGTACTAAGGATTAAACTTTTTTCAAAATATCAACACTGTTATTCTTACAATTTTTTTTCTCCATGTCACAAGGATTGATTTGAATACTAAGTACATTAACTTATATTTTGGCAACTTTGAAACCCATTTATAGCTGAAATCAAAGAATAAATCAGTTTTAGGTTTTCACAATAAAGTCCCATAATATAGTTTGACTTCTGATATTTTTCATGTATTACATTACTGGGGCCTATGATATGCTGGTTGTCAGAGACATCCTTAATTAGAAAAATGAGGGAGGATGGTCCTTATTATTTTCATTAAAATGCATAGTTAATAAAAACTTTCCTTTTGCACCAGATATCCTTAAAAAGAGATATTGTTTCTACTTCCACACTTGTGTGGAAATTGAATTTCAAGATGCTTCTTGGTTCTCATTCAAAGGAGTAAAAGGTCCAGATCTCTCTGATCCAGAATGAATTGGCCCTTGGGTGATAGCATTTCTCTCAGCCAAACTTTCCAGTTGTCTGATTTTCCCCTCTAATCATGGTCTTCTCCCAGTCTCCCTTAGCTCAGCAAATGACATCACCATTTATCTAGTTACAAATATTGGACATCTGGAATTTAACCTTGACTCCTCTTTGTCTCTTACATTGAATCAGGCTTTGTCCCTGATATGGTTTGGCTCTGTGTCCTCACCCAAATCTCATCTTGAATTGTACTCCCATAATTCCCACATGTTGTGGGAGAGACCTGGTGGGAGATAACTGAATCATGGGAGCAGTTTCCCCCATACTGTTCTCATGGTAGTGAATAAGTCTTACGAGATCTGGTGGTTTTGTAAGAGGTTTCCACTTTTGATTCTCTCTCATTCTCTCTCTTTACCTGCTACCATCTGTATAAGTCCTGCCATGCTCCTCCTTGCCTTCCACCATGATCATGAGGCCTCCCCAGCCATGTGGAACTGTAGGTCGATTAAACCTCTTTCTTTTGTAAATTGCCCAGTTGCTGGTATGAATTTTATCAGCAGCATGAGAACAGACTAATACAGTCTCCAACATACATCTACCTACTCCTTTCCATCTCCCCTACCATAATTAGTCTAAGATATCATCTCTGACCTGTATTTCAATCATGGCCTCCTAACCAGTCTCCTTACTTCAACTTTTGCCATCTCCCAAACATTCTCCAAAAAATTTTCAGAATGATTATACCCATTATACTTGCTAATTATAACTTATTATGCTTAGGATCAAAAGTCTTTAATGTTGGTATCAAGGTCTTAGGTACATTGGTCTTGTATTGCCCAACTTTCCCTTTGTTCAGTATGCTCCAGTTATACTGCATTTTGGTTTCTAGAACACAATAGGCTCATTTTCACCTCATAACTTTGGCTCTCGTTACCTTTATCTACAATGCTCTACCTCCACTTTGGATTTCTTTTTATTTATCAGATCTCAGCTTAAATGACAATTCTACAGAAAGACATTTTGTAATGAGATTTGAAACATCCTTCTCCTTTCTGTGTTATTTGACTTCATAGTAACCTATTTATTTCCTCCTGAAATAGCCATCAGAGTTATTTTTAATGTCTATTATCTGCCCCCTCCTCCAATAATTTAGGCTCTAAGTCAGGCACCTTGCTTATCTTATTGAACAGTATGTCATAGTGCACACTATCTGAATACAGAGTAAGTGCTGATTTAAAATAATTAGCTGAGTTATCAGTTAAATAGGACCAAGGACTTTATTGCATCATTAAAAACTCAATATGTAAAATTTCAAAGGAAATGTCTGATAATTGGTTACATGACTCTTGGGTTCCTCATGCAGACTGAATATATATGAGAGAGAGAGAGAGAGAGAAAGAGATGGGGAGATAGTGAGGGAGAGAAGGTAGAGAGGGAGAGAATTTGTGAGGGGAATTTCTTCTCTGTTAGTCCACTGCTCTACCAAAAGGAGAAGTGCTGGGGGTGGGGAGGGAGGGGGGAATCTCCCTACACCCCAAACCAAGTGAGAAAGCCTAGTGTTTGGGGGATATTGAGGATCACAGAGGACATTGGAAATAGTAGTCTGCATATTGGAAAAAGAAGAGTAGAGTTTTATTTAGGAAAAATGGGGATGTCACTGATGACTTTGGGGCAGAGAAATAACATGGTTGCAATTATGTTTTAGAAACATAACAACATTTAAAATGGATTGGGGATTGGGGAGAGAAGATACAAAGAGTTGGATTAGGAGTAGAATTAATGTGAACTATAACAATAACTTGATCTAGGATGTGAAAGTGATAACTGATAGAAGAAACAGGTGTAGAAGAAGTTGTGGTAGAACTGACATTTTTTGGAATTAATTAGAGGAATAAGGAGGACTCACTATGTTTGAATTGATGTTTAAAACTATGGAAGGAAAAATAGAAGTTATAGCTGAGGATAGAAAGAACGTTTAGCTTGAAGAGGAGCTTAAGCAGAAGTATAAACCTCCTTTCTTGTGCATAAGTTATTGTGATAGCCACCAGTTTTACACAAATACAAATTTTTACTGAATACTTGGCTTTTCATGGATGTAGCTCTATAATTAAGGTGGTGGACTCCATAACTTTCGTTTTCTTCTTTACTATCATAATTACTTTTACTCTCCCTGTTTTTCTCACTTTTGAACATGCTTTGAAAGTTAATGAATTAAAACTTAAGCCAGTTTTGCTACTAACACATTTTGCTACATTGCTACTAACATGAAACATTTTTAAAAGAAAAATTACTATTGCTAGACTTACCCCTCATTTTGCTGCCTTGCTACACAGACAATTCATGTAGAACCAAATAATGACAATTTAGAACTAACAATGTAATAACCTCAATTGCACAGGGTCTTTGTTTGTTATGATGTTCTTCTTGGGATGAAGCAAAACTCTCTCTGTTAGAATATTTTTCAACATTTAGAATGGCATGAAGCTGTCAAAACTAGGCACCAATGTAAAGCACTGACTCAAGGAAATTGATTATTTCCTAAAGTTAAGCAGTAACTTAAGGGAAATCAAGACAATCAAAAATGAATTATATAATATGCTTTCATTATATAGAAATGTAAAAGTGGAAAGGAAAAAATAACCCCCAAAATAGTAGCTCCAACTAGAGATTTTGCTCCAGGTCTAAAGTTGTATCACAATTCAGTAAATTCATAATATAATTTTAAGAACTTTAAATTTAGATTAGCATTTCAGATAACTTCTTATAAATATAAAATTAAAGCATAAATTTTTATAGACTCAGAGATACAAGAGTCAAGTAACTTTCGTAAACTGAGATATTTATATATTTGAGTCACAGGCACACCACAATTTTGAGCATGTGACTCATACTTTGTATCTTATATACAGTTAGTTTTAAAATGTTAGAGCATTATGCCAAGGGTAAGCACAAGTTTACATAATTGAGGATTTACAGGGACCTCAGGCTTGCTCAATTACTTTTGGGATTTTATGCCAGAGTTTAAACTACTGTCTTTGACCAGGCCCATCAGGTTTGGGTTGACATTTCCATACTACAGTCTCCTTTTATATTAATACTTAGAATAAACCCAAACTCCTATTACTGTGACCTACAAAGTTCATTATGATCTGGTCCCTGCCTACCTCTTCAGGTTCATTCATTTCTCACTCTTTTTCCACTTTTCATTCATATTAGCCTTCTTTCAGTTCTTGGAACACACCAAGATCCACCGCCCACCTCACACCCCCCACCAATCTACTTGTTTATGTTTGTTCTCTCACTGGAATGCATGCTCTGTTAGGGCAGAGGTCACTTCCAGAATATTCACCATTGTATCTCCAAAAGGTCAGGACAACATCTGGCACCAAGTATCTATTTGATAAATATTTGTTAGATGGATGAATCAAGGAAATAAGTAAGATTGGTTATATGGCATGACCCAGGGTTCAAGCTGATTTATGGAATGGGGTGGACAGAAGAAAAGAGGAAGATAAATTCATAGTGTAAGGACAGCACTGAGAATGTAGTAGAAATATGTCTTGGACAAAGATGCCCTCTCTCACCACTTCTATTCAACATCGTACCTGAAGTCCTGGTTAGAACTATCAGGCAAGAAAAAGAAATATAAGGCATCCAAATAGGAAGAGAGGAAGTCAAACTATCCCTGTTTGCAGATGACATGATTTTCTACGTAGAAAACCCCATAGTCTCTGTCCAAAAGCTCTTTGAACTGATAAATAAGTTTAGCAAAGTTTCGGGATACAAAATCAATGTACAAAAATCACTAGCATTCCTATACACCAACAGTCAAGCTGAAAGCCAAATCAGGAACGCAATCCCATTCACAATTGCCACACACACACACAAATACCTTCCTAGGAATACAACTAACTAGGGAGGTGAAAGAGCTCCAAAATGAAAATTATAAAACATTGCTCAAAGAAATCAGAGATGACACAGATGCATGGAAAAACATTCCATGTTCATGGATAGGAGAATCAAGATCATTAAAATGGCCATACTGCTCAAAGCAATTTATAGATTCAATGTTATTCCTATCAAACTACTAATGACATTCTTCACATAACTAAAGAAAACTAGCTTAAAATTCATACGGAACCATAAAAGAGCCTGAAGATCCAAGGCAATCCTAGGCCAAAAGAACATAGCTGGTTGGGTGCAGCTGCTCACACCTGCAATCCCAGCATGTTGGGAGTCCCACGTAGGCAGATTGCTTGATGCTAGGAGTTTGAGACCAACCTGGGCAATATGAAAAAATCCTGTCTTTACAAAAAATACAAAACAATAGCCTGGTATGGTGATGCATGCCTGTAGTCCTGGCTACTCAGGAGGCAGAAGGATCACCTGAGCCAAGGAAGTCGAGGCTGCAGTAAGCCGTGATTATGCCACTGCACTCCAGCCTGGGTGACTCTCTTAAAAAAATAATAACAAAGCTGGAGGCATCATGCTACCTGACTTCAAACTATACTATAAGGCAACAGTACTAAAACAGTATGGTACTGGTACAGAAAGAGATACGTAGACCAGTGTATCAGAATGAGCCTAGAAATAAGGCTGCATAACCCACAACTATCTGATCTTTGACAAATCTCACAAAAACAAGCAATGAAGAAATAACTCCCTGTTCAATAAACGGTGCTGGGATAACTGGCTAGCCATATGCAGCAGATTGAAGCTGGACCCCTTCCTTACACCACATACAAAAATAAACTAAAGATGGATTAAAGACTTAAATGTAAAACTTAAAACTATAAAAACCCTGGAAGATAACCTAGTAAATACCATTCTGGACATAGGAACTAGCAAAGATTTCATGACAAACATGCCAAAAGCAATTGCAACAAAAGCAAAAATGGACAAATGAGATCTAATTAAGCTAAAGAGCTCCTGCACAGCAAAGGAAATTATCAACAAAGTAAACAGACAACCTACAGAATAGGAGAAAATTTTTGCAAACAATGCATCTGACAAAGATTTAACATCCAGCATCTATAAGTAGCTTAAACAAATTTACAAGCAAAATCAAACAGCCCCATTAAAAAGTGCGCAAAGGACATGAACAATTTTGAAAGACATACATGTGTCTAAAAAACATATGAAAAAATGCTCAATATCACTAATCATTAGAGAAATGCAAATAAAAAACACAGTGAGATCCTATCTCAGATCAGTCAGAATAGCTATTATTAAAAAGTCAAAAAATAAATGCTGGCAAGCTTGCAGAGAAAAGGGAACACTTATACACTGCTGATAGGAGTGTAAATTAGTTCAACCATTATGAAAAGAAGTGTGGCAATTCCTCAAAGAACTAAAAACACAATTACCATTTAGGATTCTATTACTGGGTATGTACCCAAAGGAACATAAATCATTTTACCATAAAGACACATGCACGTGTGTGTTCATTGCAGCACTATTCACAATAGCAAAGACTGGGAATCAGTCTAAATGCCCTCAATGGTAGACTGGATAAAGACAATGTGGTACATATAGACAATGGAATACTTCGCAGCCAATAAAGAGGACAGGATCATGTCCTTTGCAGGAACATGGATGGAGCTGGAAGCCATTATTCTTAGCAAACTAACACAGGAACAGCAAATCAAATACCATATTCTCTCACTTATAAATAGAGCTAAATAGTGAGAACAAATGAACAGAAATAGAGGAACAACAGATACTGGGGTCTACTTGAGGGTGGAGGGGGGGAAGAGGGAGAGGATCAGAAAATATAACTATCAGGTACTATGCTTAGTGCTTCAGTGATAATCTGTACACTGAACCCTTGTGACATGAGTTTAAACTGTATAACACATTTGCACACGTACCCTTGAACCTAAAAGATAAAAAAAAAAAAAAAGAAATATGTGTTGGACCACAATTTCAGATATGCAAAGAATAACATATAAATTTATATTTATAAATATAAATAAACTTAGGCATAATTTTGAGAATTCTGCTCTTCCAGTTTGGTAAAAAACTTAACCTCGGTTATTCTTGGGTTTCCCTCTTCTGTTTCAAGATGGGATAGATTTCAAGAGTTTTATGCATGGCCAAAGCTAGGGTATCTGGCTGAGTCATTTGTCTACCCTGATTCCTCTTCTGGGGTATTCACTCACTCTGTTCACATAGTTTCTACAGGTCTGAACTCCCGGCTACTTCCAGAATTATTTTAAAATATGGGAAATATTTATGAGGGGTCCTTATGGACCTATTTGTTCAGACACATGAGGCAGCCCTGATTCTCTGGAGTATTGCTGCCTCTGCTATGTGCTGTGGTGCTGTGGTACAGATATATATACAAGCGTGGCTCCCCAAATATGGGGGCCATAAACTTTTATCTATGCTCCTAGGTCCATGGGACTTTATGATAGTTTCCCTGGGCTGCTTCTCAAATGCACTCTAGTGCTTCCTTTATTTTCAGTGCACTTGGCATGACGTTTTGAAAGGGATTCATGTTTTAACCTAGTCAGGAAGCATTTATGACTTTTTCCCCTCAACCTTTCCTTTCCAATATCTTTTTGAACATACAAAGAACAGAAAAAATGGGATAAATGAACACAACTTAATATTTCATAAGCCCATTCTGCCAATTAAGTTTTGACCACAACAAAACTGGAATTAAGTTTTGACCACAACAGAGGCAGAGTACAATTCTGATCATGTCACTCTTCTGCTTACCATACTATAATGGCTTCCTATTGCTCTTGGAATACAGATCATATGTCTTAATAAAGCACATGGAGATCCTGTCTGCCTCTCCAACCTCTTCATGCACCACAGTCCCTTCTCATTCTCTCTACTAGGACTAAACCTGTGTTTCACTGTCAAAAGGACAGTTTTTTTTTTTTTTTTTTTTTTTTTTTGTACAGTGCCTCTTCACCTGGTTAACTCCCATTCATGCTGCAAAGTTGCAGCATTAGTGGAATTTTTTTCAGGGAAAGCTTACATATTGCCACTTATTATAGATACTCATGGCACTATGTATCTTTTCTTTGTAGCACTTGTCCATGATGGTTACCTTGTCTCATAAGAAGAGAAATGCAAAGGATAACTACAATTTAGTGGCATTTTCACTTGTCAAATTAACAAAACTCCAAATGTTTTGACAATAAATTTTTTGAAATAAACAGGCACTCTTATGTACTGCTGGTGGGATTATAAAACTAGTACAACCTGTGTGGAGGATAAGTTGGCAATAACTTGTTTTTAATACCTTTTGTCCCAGGCAGTCTACTTCTGGAATTGATCCTATAGATTTATTTTCATAGTATAAAATGATATATTTTATGTCTTTATTCATTACAGCATGTTTTTGGTAATAGAAAACTACTGAAAAAAATTAAATGTTCCTCGATAGGAGGCTGCTCAAATACATTGTGGTATACCCATTCAGCAGAATACCCTGTAGCTATAACAACAACAACAAAAATGTGAGAAGCTTCCTAAATAATGAGATAGGAAGATTTTTCTATTTTTATTAAGTAAAAAAAAAAACAACATATAGAAAAATGCATATGGTGTGCTACCTTTTGTATAAAAAGGGGAAAAGTAAAAAAGTAAATAAGTAAAAATCATATGTATGTCCACACAAACATATGTATCCAGTTTGCCTGTATAAGCATAAGGAAACTCTGAAAAGATACACAAGAAACTAATAAAAAGAATTATCTATATTTTGGGGAAGAAAGAAAACTGAGAGGATATGGAACAAAATAAGATGTAAGAATGCAAAGTAATGAAAATATTTAATTATATTCCCTTCTACTGATTATATTATACATGATTATGAATGAGGCAAAGTTTTAAAATTAACTATCAAAACATAAAATTCATGAAAACAAAAGTTATTTTCTTTCATTTACTTTTACATGGATAAAGAATATAATGGAGGTTGCTTAAGAAAAGTTAGGTGGCTAATTATTACTTTAACAACTGCCTGCTTTCGCGATACTTTTTGAAATAGATTCTCTCTATTGGTTTAATACATTCTATCCCCAAATCAACTATCCAAGTATTAGGCATTGTTTCCTCTTGAAGGATTACCAGTGTTAGCCTTTACTCCAAAGCACATTTTAAAAAGCCAATATTTAGGAACAGATGCAGTAATCTTTTGTTTTAAAAATTTAAAACTCATGAGATGTAGGTATTTCCAATTTAAAATGAAGTTAATTATTATTATTATTATTTATTGAGATGAAGTCTCACTCTGTTGCCCAGGCTGGAGTGCAGCGGTGTGATCTCAGCTCACTGCAACCTCTGCCTCCCAGACTGAAGTGATTTTCCCACCTCAGCCCCCAGAGGAGCTGGGATTACAGGCGTGCAACTAATTTTTGTATTTTTAGTAGAGATGGGGTTTTGCAATGTTGGTCAGGCTGGTCTCAAACTCCTGACCTCAAGTGATCCTCCTGCCTTGGCCTCCCAAAACGCTGGGATTACAGGCATGAGCCACCGTGCTGGGCCAGTTAATTCTTTCAAGTCAGCAATGGTGTGTTAAAAAAGAAAATTCAATCTACAAATAACAAAAGAAAGACAATGGTTCAAAGTATTTCTGTGCTTAGTCTATCACTATAGGTCTATTAAAACAAGAGCAACAAATGGTTGCCAATGTATAACTTAAAATATCCAGAGGGTTACCCCATCTACAGTTACCCAAAGTTATTCTTAGTTCCTGGAGAATTCCTTTAGAAGCATAAGCACAATAAGGGCACAGTGAAATCTAAGTTTGGTTCTCCATTATAGCTGTGGTCCTAATGAATTGTGGGTCCATCCTGAATTAATAATTCTCCAATAAGAAAAATGATAATCAAAGAATTTAAACCACTGACATAGTTCCCTTGTTGAGATTAATCTGTTCATTAATATTACTGGGATCATATTTCCAAATTACAGAGTGTAACAGCATCTAATGCACTTTAAGTGCATAGATCACAATTTTATCCTTTTGTTTCCCATTTTACAGTCAATCCTATATAGCAGATATTAAGGAGGAACTAAGCACTCTTTGCTAACAAACTATCCATTTCTTTTAAGTATTTAGCATTTAGTTAGCAAATGTTGACTTCTAACTTACTGAGTTCTTGGTTTAAAATCCATGGGATCAGTATGGAACAAATGGATTTAGTAGCTCTTGAGTATCTTTACACTGTAAACTTACTAATGATGACTTTTATTTCTTTAGAAGCAATATCTAAGTCCCAGGAATTCTGAGCCTGCTCATTATTGCTACCTCCGAAACTAGTGGAGTATGATTCAGAACACAGTAACATTATATTTTCTTTCCTCCTTCTCTTCCTCCTTTTAGAGAATACATGATGGGATGTTTTCAGCTTTCTAGCTTTCAACAGATGCAATTATTAAAGAGTCTGTCCTCCCCTGCTTTAATAAATGTGGAACATTCGACATTTGGCATATAAAGAGTAACTGGGTACATCTGAACTATTCTGTGCTTTTGATTCTGTTCCCTAAAGGGAGAGATACAAAGAGAAATCACATAAACTATAATCCAGTTGAGTAGATTTAATTTCCTTTTCCTATTTGGTCTACATGCACCATCTGGTGGTAAAGTAGTGCATTTCAAGTAGAGAAGAATGTGTGTGTGTGTGTGTGTTTTGAGGTGTATATAACATGAAAAAGATAATTTTAATATATTTCTTAACACTGATTTAGATAGACAACATAATTATTCTACACCAAGAATCTAATACAACACTTGAGCACTACTTCATGTATACCAGAACAGGAAGTAAAGGAGAGAACTCATGCTGGAAAGGAAAATAGCTTACTCTTATTTACCTTAGCAATACATCTTATAATTCCATCTCTAAATTAACATTTATTATTACAATATTCTTACTGAGGCAAAATTCAAACACTGATAATCAATGCGAAACCATTTCCTCCTTTTTAATTTTTAAGAATAACAGCTTTTAAAAGTAGGTGCCCTGTTCCTTATATTAATAGTGAGGATAAGTCATAGATCATGGAATTGTAAAGCACCAGAGAGTCATTAGACCAATACACCAATTTTACAAATGTAGCAGCTGAGACTCTGGAACAGCAGGTAACTTGCCCAAAGTCATATCGGTTATTAGTGGTCCAACTCAAATAAGAATCTAGATCTTCTCACTTTCAGCCTAGGAATACAATACATAAAAATTGTACTTATATTCATATTCAATGAATTGTCTCTGTATGATGTGATAATACTCAACTTATCTACACAGTGCTGTAAGGCACTCATATGTTAGTTAATACATTGTTCTAACATTCTGAGCACAAAGAAGTAACTGAAGAAATGCATGTATCATAAAGCTATGGAAAAGATTTTCTAAGTATTAAAAAACCCTATATATATGTTCAAATGAATAATTTTCCAAGTATAATACAACTTCTATATTGCAAAGAAGATTTAAAAAATTCCCTTTCCCCTTCTAACTGCTTCAGAACCAGAGATCTGTTTCTACAAAGTAGGTACCCACTTGTAGATTTAAGCATAAAACATGTTCATAGCTCCCTCTCATGACCATTGAATACTATACAAGCCTCCTTTTATTCTCGCTGTTGTATTCAACTAACAGCTCACTGGCTAAGTTTTAATTGCTTCCAATGAGGTCAGCAAAGGTATTTATCGAAAAGCCCTGAATAAAAGGCTCACACACACACACACAAGCACACACGCGCTCACACACAGAGAGAAAATCCTCCTGCCCGTTGATTTATGGAAACAATTATGATTCTGCTGGAGAATTTTTCAGCTGAGAAATAGTTTGTAGCTACAGTAGAAAGGCTCAAGTTGCACAAGGCAGACAACAGACATGGAATTCTTATACATCCAGCTGTTATCAACAAAACAAGTAAGTTACTGTTATTTTGTCTTTAAAAACAATGCTGAATGTTTTCTAAAAGTTTATCTTTCTCTGATTTTAGTACTGAGCAGGAAAGTAAAGTTACAAGATTTTTGAGTCATGTAACTATCTATAGTAATTATGCTGTAGAACATAAAGATAAGGTTGAAGTTCTCCAGAGCAATCCTGACATTTAACTTAAAAAACCTGGGCAGTTCAGGAGAAAATAATTGATTAACCACAAATGTAAAAGCATATAATAAAGAAGCCTAGGGAGAAAGCACTCATACTTTGTTAGTGGTAATTGTAAAAACTTAATTTAAATCAATAGTTCTGAGTGCAGTATGGTTCTCACAAAACAGCAATTGGAATGAATGGTACAGTCATATTCTGTTTTGTCTCTACTCAGGCATAAATTTTATAAATCTACACATAAAGTGGTAAAGATTTTGACATCCTCTATGAAGGCTATTTTAAATGTATCTTCAGAGAATAACCTATACTGTGTATTATACTACTACTTACCCACCAAAATTTATACATACAATTTTTATCTTCCTCTCTCTTCCCCTCCCTATTCTTAATCTCTCATTGCAAACAGAAGTCAAATAGCAAACAGCGTCACAGCAACTGAACTTACTACGAACTGTTTTTATGAGGATTTATCAACAGAGTTATTTAAAGAGGAATCCTGTGTTGTTATCAGGAACTAAAAGGATTAGGCTAACAATTTGGAAAGAGCAACTACTCTTTCTTAAATCAATCTACACTTCACAGATAGGAAGAGGTCAATGACCTAGGAGTAACAATCAACTCAAGATTCAATTTTCATTATGTTATTCATGAACACCCGGAGCACTACACTATAATGCACAAATGGATACTGACATGGATCCTGCCAACTTTGCTCTACAGATCATGCTTTCACATTATCTGTCTAGTGGGTACTATATCTTTAGCTTGCAATGACATGACTCCAGAGCAAATGGCTACAAATGTGAACTGTTCCAGCCCTGAGCGACACACAAGAAGTTATGATTACATGGAAGGAGGGGATATAAGAGTGAGAAGACTCTTCTGTCGAACACAGTGGTATCTGAGGATTGATAAAAGAGGCAAAGTAAAAGGGACCCAAGAGATGAAGAATAATTACAGTAAGTAATTTTATTTTAAGTGCTGCTTATGAACCTTAGCAATCTGTTAATGGATCAATTTTCAGGTGATGTGTTTTCTCAGCTTCCTTTTGCTTCTTGGAAAAAAAATTAAATAAAATGTCACCTAATTTCTCTAAATTGAACTATGTTGAACTATGCCCCTAAAAATATCTCTTGGAACAGGACAAATCTACTTATATTATAGTTGGACCTGATAATCCAAGCCCATTTGAAAATACATACTCCTTGTCCTGAAAATGCTCATAAGTTAAGCAAAATGTAAATAATATTATTCACACCAAAATGTGACTTAATATTGTCTAGCAAAACTCATTAAGATATCTAATTTAGAATTTAATAAATTATCACTAAAAGCTACTTATCACTAGTTTAAAGAGTAGGGAATTTATTTTTATTAATTTGATTTTCTTTGAAATAATATTTTCACGATGTAAATTAAAATATTTAATCTGTGCTAAGATATGCATTCCTTTGCATAATACATCTATTCCTTTGTATAATGATAAAATAGAAGGGAATCTGTGGTATCCTTATTCATTTGAGTCATAATGAGCTTGCATTAGGTTAATTATCAACTTATGCAGAAAAACAGATCTCTCCTAACATTTTCCTTAACTAAATCTTTTATGTCATAAAAGTTCTATGCTACCTTAAGAAAAACATAAATGTGAGGGGAAAAAAGTGAGCTGGAAGAGATGGTAATTCCATGTTTTTCAATTTACAGCCTTATATTTTTCCCAAGAATCAGTTATTCTTCTTATGTTAAAATATCAGGGTTGTGTTTTGCATTAAATGGTTATGATTAATAACAAACTTCAATAGTATTAAATGTAATGGAATAAGATACACACCTCAACATATACATTAAGGATTTAAAATATTTAGTAAAAATAAATTTTGTTTACATTACTAGCACTCAGGCAACATTGTTATTAATATATAATTTCATATTAATTATGTTAAAGTCATTTGAAAAAGAATGCATGGGGAGACTGGTGTAAACATGTGCAAATCACAGAGCCAGGCTTGCAGCAATTACTCAAACTTTTGTTGCCTGTTTACTGAATGACTTTTAGGGTTCTGAACTAATCAACCAATAAATGGGAATTTCAGAGAATTATGTTTCCAAGACCTTCTTTTTAACCATAATTGATACAGAATGTTAAGGCCATTTTAATGACTGGACAGTTATGGTTTTATTATTATTATTTATTATTACCGAGATTAACAAAGGTATCATGTTAGTCCTAGAAGACCATTCTGATTATACTGAAGTTTATCTAAGGAAATGACTACTTGGAGAAAATTTTTTTGATATCTACTTCTATATGAGCAACAGAATTTGCCTTATAATTAATTAATGTAAAAGTTACTCAGATTTATCATGGATGATAAAACCTGGTGGAGAGGACAGAGCCCAGGTGAAAATTATGACACGTGGGTCAACTCCCTGTCTGTGAATGATGTGGGGACAATTTCTTAGTTTTTCTGACCCTCGATTTTTCATCTATAAAATGTGGGATAGGTACAGATGATTTCCAAGATACTTTCCAGTTCTTATAGTCTATTCTATTTTAAACCACAGAGTATATTTCATAAATATAAAGAAACCTACATACCCATTGCATAATTATCTCACACAATGAATGAGATGGAAGTGATAGGATGAGCTGTTAAAACTAATTTCAAATTATAGTAATAAGGTTACCAAACCTTAACTGTGGAATTCTATATGCTGACTACTCCTTTTGAATCCTTTTACCAAGTAATGAAAAAGTAAAAAAGTTGATGTAAAATCCAGTGAAAGTGAATAGTATGCATAATACTATTAGGATCAACAGTATCTTCAATTGGAATACATTCACATATGTAACTTTTATTTTGTTGTGTTAAAATTTCTTGAAACGATGAAACTCAGGTAGTACACATACATAAAACGCTAAAATTAGTTTATAGTTTGAAACACAATTTAGTGCTAACTTTGAGTAAGCCTAAAGCCAATTTTGTAAACCGTCTCCTCTAACACCAATTCTATAATACAAAAGAAAAAAAAGACAGTCACCCTATATTGTTATAAATTAGAATGTCACAATACCAGTGTACTAAAAAGACAAGATAAACATCATGTAAATAATTTTTACTTCTATAAACTTTTTAATAGGCTGTATATACAGTATATACCATTAATTATCCTGGAAAAGAAAACTTTCATCAGAATCCTTTAAGTAAACCCTAAAACTGTTGTCAGGTTATGTGGCTATCTTATCGGAGAAGGAGTCAGTAAGATTTCTCCAAAGTTAAAAAGAGGATAAAGCCCCCCCTTTCTTTTTCTATAGGAAGTCCTTAGGTACAGAAGGAAATGCTACAATGAAGAATATATGGAAAGTAACATGTTAGAAGAAAATTCTGATAGCCATTTCCTATTATTTGAAGGGTAGCCTTACTATAATAATTTTAAGAGTGAAGTCCATACATGAATGTGCTAATTGACACATGTGAAGTTGAAGCTGCTATATTAGGAAATACAGGTTAAAAAAAAATGCTCGAGAATTTGTTTAAGACAACAAGAAAGGAAATTTGAAATTATGACATTTGAAGATTGTTTACATTCCTCAATCATTAATTGAATGAATGAACAAATAAATGAAAGAAAGAATGTATCCTTCCTATTTTCATTAAAATGAGAGTAAAAGGTAATTGGATTGCCTACTAGAATGAAATGCAGCAGGATTCAGAAAGTGGTAAAGATCAGAATCCAACTCAGAATTTCATTTTCAATGTTTTGATGCCTTAAATTTTTTCAACAGGTTGTCAATCACCTTTCTTTGGAGGTCCTTTAAGTTGGTATAGATTTTAGTGTCTTGGAAGATAAAGTTTTACATGAAAAGTAATATGCCAGCTATGCAAAATATAATTGTTCTTTTGGTTACCATCAGAAAGTTCCCAATCTTTTCTCATGACATTTTTTTGAATGAAAGAGAACTGACCTGAGAATGTCAATAGGCTTCAGAGGACTACTCACCTCACCAGCAGAAGCACAGCTTCCATACAGGAATGTGGTTTTTAAGATACTAGTAAATATGAATTGGAGCTAGCAGGAGAAGTAAAATATCTAGATGTATAATTCTGCTTCCAGAATGTTTTGGGCTGGGGTAGATGGATGGAGGGCACGGAGAAAGGAAAGGGAGTAGTGGGCAAGTGGATGTGACTGCTCATGTCTCATAGCTTTAGGGAATTTTAAAAAATTAAGTATCCTGGATTGTGAAGTTGTCACTTACTTTAGTCTTACCTTAATTACTGTGTTGTTTTGTGAAATACTTTAAGTTTAGATTTGAATGAATATATTACAGAAAGAGTGCACCAAGGAACCCAACGGAAATAAGACTTATATTAGTAGACATACAAATAAGAACTATGAAGATGGGGGAATTCATGAGAATCCAAGAGATACTGGACCACATTTCTGACTCTTGAGGGGACAGAAGCTGTTACGAGAGAACTGGTCATAAGGATTGCGTTCTACTGTTACCCAGGAGGCAGAAAGTCTCTCCCCTTTACTTGTCTCTCTGGTGCTTTCACATTTAACCTAATAGGTTTCCAGGTGATGAAACTGGTACCTAACCTTAACTAATAATAAGAATACTAAAAGCATAAAATGTCCCTCCAAAGTACACATTCAAAATGAAGTAAATGTTCATTTTCTCTGCAGAAGAAGAGCACTGAGAACATCATTAAAGGGCGAAATGAATGGTCAATACTTCCACTTTTGTTGTCAGAGCTCTCCCCGTGGGGACAAGATCAGAGGGTGAATTTAGATAACTGCTGCACTAGGCAGTCCAACAGCAGACAGAGGCTATCATTCTGCACCTGACAGAAATAACACTGCTGTTTAAGCTGAGTATTGAGGTGCCGAGTGAGAGACAGCAGCAGTGCACTGGGCACTCAGTGACCGCCTTGAGAGACAGATGTGGAAGACAGAATCCAATCCCTCAGGATAATTTTCTTGCTTTTGGTATTTAATTACTAAAAAGTTGTGCTCTTCCCAATGATAGGCAATATCATCTTCTCCTTTTAAGAAGTCATAAATTGCCTCACTTGGTTATAATGAAGCATTGTTAGTTCCATAGCAAGAAAAGGGTTAGCCATTCTGAAAACTGGCCAGTGATTTGGCAATATTCTCTTTTGGACTGTTAGACTGTGATGGGATACGGCCTAACAATTGGCAAAAGGCAAATAAACACAGCGTTGCTGAATTTGACTTTGGCTACAAAACCTTCAGCGACTCATTGGTCAACAATTCTTTGGATAGGCTCCTACTTAACAATAATGTCTGTTAGAAGCTAGCAAATACACATATTGCCTCTGAATATGGAGATGGTAAATTTGCTCATATTTGAAACAGTTCTTAGCAAGTTATCTAACAGAACAATAATTCACATTATCAGAATCAAAAATAGCAATGTAAGGACAATCCCTCCCTTTAAAAAAATAGATAATAAGTAACATATCTATGCAGTCGAATCAAAATCCTAGCAATTATGGACAAGGTAGAATCTTGTAGAACTGGTGACCTGTATTCCCTTAAGTAACTTGTTAGGGCTTTAAATGATGGAGAATGGATAAATTGCTGGGGAGCAGATTTGGAAATATTAGCTATTCTTTGATTAGTTTTTAATTTTATAATCTTTTCTTTTTGGCTATCACATATGTCTGGCACTTATGAAGTGCTAATAAGTTCATTCATTGCCACGAGTGCATCTCTTATCATCTCTTGTCTCTTTTGTAAATCCTCATCTAGACTGACCCTTATGACTCAGCTGTACAATAACTCTTTAGCTTACAGTTTTAGAGCATTCAGAGGCCCAAGTGAATCACAGAGAATGGAAGAAGTCAGCTCCTCGATATATTGAAAGGGTTGCCTTTTCTAGATTTTTCTATTTCTCAACCTTGTCTAAATATTACAATCAGCTGGGGAACTTTAAAAAAATACTGATGCCAGATTCCACCCACAAAAAAGTTGTCATTAAATTGATCTGAGGTACAGTCTGGGCATTAGGAATTTTAAAAGCTCCCCAGATAATTCTGACATGCTGCCAAGGATGAAAACCACTGGGCTAAGGGGATCACATTAGATTGCTGGGGAATTAAGTCAGAATCTCGCAAAGGCGGGAAGGACCACGCATTAGTATTTGTTAAAGTTCTCCAATGATTCTAAAGTGCAGCTAAGGTTGCACACCACTGCTTATGGAGACCAAGAATTCTAATTCAGCCTGGACCACCTCAGGTGTCTTGGGAATGTTTTAGACCCTGTAGAGCGATTCAAAGTTAACTTGAACCCTAGATGATTTTGAAATAGGCATGATTAGGCATAAATCTCTGAATCATGCACCAAGAGGGTTCTTCGGGGCTCATTTGACCTCTCTGACAAATCTTAGTGGCTCCAGCATTTGGTGAACTGGCCTGGAAATGCACGTGATGACAGCTCTGTAGCTACTATGTTAAGAAGACTGCTTTGGTGAATGAGTTAGCTGCAGGGAAGAATAGTTCTGTGCCATAGTCTCACAATGACAGGCAGGTCTGACACTTTAAAGTGGTGTTGCAGCAGGGTACTTGGAGTACAGACCTCAACGTCTGCTTATTCTGCACTTAAGTGAGCCACCTTATGACTATGAACTCAGATGCCCCCAGATTAGGATCTCACGAACATGGCCACACCACCAAGTTCAAAGGCAGAGATTTAAGGAGACAACCTCCAGCCTAGGAAACCCAGGGGGAGGGAACCACAATTCTAGAGGGTTGGCTTAGTCTGCTTTGTGTTGATATAAGAGAATACTGCAGACTGGATAATTTGTAAAGAAAAGAAACTTATTCTTCACAGTTCTGGAGGCTTGGAAGTCCAATATCAAGGTAATGACATCTGGCAAGGGCCTGCTTGCTGTGTCATTCCATGGTGGAAGGTAGAAGGGCAAGAACGTATGAGAGTAGGAGAGTATGAGACAGACAGGGCTGAAATAATTTTTTGTAACAACCCACTTTCTTGATAACCCACTTCTGAGAAAATGACATTAATCTATTCAGGAGGTTGAAGCCTTCATGGCCTAATCACCTCTTAATGGTCCCATCTCTTAATACCATCACAATGGCAATTAAATTTCAACATGAGTTTTGGAGGGGACATTCAAACCATAGCAAGGGTCTATCCAGATCAGAGAAAGGACGAAAAGCTAGAGGATTGTTCTCTTTTTAAGATTGGAATGATGCACAACATTAAGGCAAAGCTTTTTTTTGTTTGTTTTCTAAGGATAATAGCTTTCTTCCTTTGTATCAGACAATTTTTGGTAGCACAATAACTTTTCTAACATCACTATTTGAATACAATACTTTTCCATTTTTAAATTTTATATATATCACACAATAAAATTATGTATATTTAAGTAATATGGAGAAAAATGATTCTTGTTCAATGAAATAGACTTCAATGTAAACTCCTTTACTAAACAATATCTAACATTTTTACCCCTCAAATAGGTTGTAAATGAAAATCCTCTGCCTTTCAAATGATTTGGAAAACTATGTTAAAGAGTTACTGAATGTTTAACTGCTTTTGGACCAAGTTTTATGTCTACATTTGAGATTATATCTGAACATATCTTTAGTAGAGAAGTTGTGTCAAATTCACTTAACAAAAATGTCATTAAAGTTTCTCAACTATGTGTATGAATGGGTGTGTGTAGTAATACACACAGACAAAGTGATTAAGATGGGGAGTGACAGAGGAGAATTATTCAGTATCCTTGCCCAGGTAAAACCTTGTCTTTAGGCAGGCAACATCATTCTCAAATGAAAAAAATTTGATATATACTGGGGATAATTGGCTCTAGAGATTCTCCAGTTGCTTAACTTCCCTCCAGAAGAAAGTAATCTCTTCTACTGGAGTGGTCATGAGTACTTGATAGAGTCATTAGCTAGTGTCCATCTAAAAATAAAGAGGAAGAAAACATCTTTGTGAACAGGAGGAAAAAGAGTAAAAGAGAAAAGGAAAAAGAATTTATATAAAAATTTATGGATTTTAAATCTTCTGTAAACTTAAAATGAAGCAAAGTTTCTCATAAAATATAGCTCCACTAACTTTCTTGATGCACTGAAAGAATGAGGACAATAGAATGACAAGAGAGTAGAGGGAAAAAACAAAACCGCTAAAACGCTGGGGGTTGGATTTAACTAGAAATAGAAATAATAATTTCAGATAATAATACAGAGGGGTTGAAATGATAATAGATAATTATAGGTATAACTCAAATAGGTTTGAATCTCTTAGTTGATTTTGTGCCAAAAACTGTAATAATCTTTGCTTATTAATTATTCAGAATTATTCTGAAACTGAATTTATTTTTAAGATTAATGTCATATAAGAGAAATAAGACATGTTTCAACATCCTCAAATATCATATTTATTATATTCTATTGTAATATTTCCCATTTTATCTGGCTATTTGAATTTTAGATGTAACTGTAAGTAATGCTAAGAAAATGGTTTGAGACTAAATTTAGAATGAACTCAGCTTGCAGAATTTTCTTAAGGTAATATTTCCAAACTGTGTTTCGTTATAACACTAGTGCCCCCTGACATATTAAGGCTGTTTGCTGCAGCACGGCTTCTCTAACTAACCCACTGGGAAATACTAGGTTAAATAAAATTGAACAATTTTTTTTTCAGCAGAATTTCTCCGAGTCTATACTATACTAATGTGAATTTTAAAAACTCTAGTAAAAGAGTATACATGATTTCTTAAACTTATTTGACAACGTAACACTCCTCCTCTCCTTCACCTCCATTCTCAGTCCCTGGTTTGGGTAGGATATTTAAATTTTATTAAATTTCAACTTGAGAGCTATTGTCTAAGGATCTATCTTCAGCGTTGTCGAGAACTAAATGAAGTCACCACTAAATTGTTTGAACCAAATAAAAAAAAAACTATACAATTGACCTGAACCAACATTTTAATAATGACCAACTAAGCACATATGCCAAAGTCAGAAGATTACATATGATTTCAGACTATTAGAGTAGTATTTTGTGCATGAATACCGGACAGAAATCCAGGGATTTGCAGTGGGATTTAAGCCTCATTTAACATTCTTTCTGAGTTCTGAGCAGATTTATAGGACCACCCTCCTGTAACAAGAAATCATGCCCAACAGCTATTATTTGGGCCACCAATAAACTGACTAAAAACATTTCCTATGCCATAACCTTAAAATGCTTTAGGATCCTAATATGATTGGAAAATTCTTACTGTATGTACCTAAAACAATAAACTTTTACTTTTCAAAAAAGTAGTTGGAGCAAAAGTTGTTGCTATTTCAATTATTTCAATAAAGAAATAAGTTTCATTTACTGGCTAAAAATTATTTAGAAATTTAACATAATCTGATGAAAGCACTACAAATTTAATGAATTAATCTCCATATTCTCTGAAGAAATCAATTATTTGAGATTTTAAATACAGAGCCAGTAATGGTCTTATTCTCTTCCTATGCTCCAATTGCTTTTCTACCTGTGCATAGCACATCTGCCTTGTCTTACAGTTCTTTCTGTTTGCATTTGGCACTGTCACTAGAATGTCAGTTCTGGGAAAATAAGTACCATATCTTACTTTTTATTTTTTTTAATCTTCCAGTGGTAGAAGCAGCAGCACTTAGCCCAATGTAAGAGGTGCAAGGGTGAAAAAGGGGAGAAAGATTGGTGATCACGCAATATATTTATCCTTTAATTTATTACATATTTAAAATTAGTTGTAAATAAGAAATAGATTACTAAATTATCACGAAAATTTAATGTGGGCAAGAATTAAAAGCCTTGCTGAAATAAAAGAGAAATACACCTCACTTCCCTCTCATTCTCTATCATTAAAAAAAAAATTGGCCTCCAGGACCAATTTGATTTGATGTCTTTCTAGGTGATTTCAAGGAACTAGTGGAAAATTTGGTTTATTGTAGAGTCCAACTATATAAGCAGACACAGTTATCACTGGTGACACTGGAAGGTTGATTGGCAGGGCATAGTGAAGACCAATTCTAGAGGAGCTGTGGCCTCCATGACACCCATTCTTGTTCCCACCTGAATGCCAGCTAATCCATGCATACCAAAAACTATAAATAGAAAAAAAAATAGTAATTCATAGTTGACACTGGTTTAAGGAATATCTGCATTAGAGACAAAAAGAGACAAAGCCTTTAATAATTAAATGAGCTATACTAGAAAACAAGCAGTGGACTGATAATTTTGGGGAAGGGGTCTGCCTACTAATATGGATCCTGGAGTTGGTGATCTGCACTGAAGGGAGGAGAGGGCATATGTATAGGAAGAGAGAACTGGGAAGAAGTCGAGAAAGTTGGTGAATCCACTCTCAATTTGTTTTAGTGCCAGTAGCCTGATCTTCAGGAGTCTTTTGGTATCTTACGGGGTCTCTAACTGTACTTCTGACCAGAGACCTAGTTTGTCTGGTTCATATTGAGGCAGCTCTCATAGGAAGGTCACTTGCAGGTGCTACATAGTTTCCTCCTTTGTTTGCATGAATAATGAAGATATGCAAAATTTTAAAGGCTAGTGACTTTTTTATTTTTTAAAATTAATTCAACCAAGTTATTTGTACCTCCTTTTGCTAGACTAAGAATACAATAGTAAACAAATATACAGTCCATGCTTTTACAGAATTCACAGTTGGGAGTCAAGGGAGAACTCCAAGTCAGAGTGGATAAGTTTAGAGCACATCGTGGGCTGTCTAACCCAACACAAGGAGCAGGGCCTGGAAATCTTTTCGGAGAGGAAATGGCCTGAAGGATGAATAGGACAAAAGATAGAGGACAGATGTATTATCCTCAGAGGAGATGCTTTTTGGAGATGTTTGGTAGTAACAGCACTGCAAGACTGGGAAATGAAAAGTGATTTAGCATCTTTCCAAGTATCAATGTTAAACTCACCAACGTAAAACTTCTTTTTTTCTATTAAAAATATAGGAACATTTACTATTTATTAATTTGCATGCCTTGAATGATTGCTCTGTTTATTAAAAACATAACTACCAGCAACTTAAATTCTCTAAAAACATAGACTGTGAATTTGTTGACTGTGTATACTCAATCTGGCAAGGGAAAATATCGAAGATTATTTGTTGAATTAATAAAAAAAAGGTAACCAATTTCTCAACGTTCCTTTAAAGGGAAATTTTGAAGGCATAATTCAATTAGAATAATATATATTTTTTTCTGAATAACTGCATATTTTTCACTTTTTAATGCCTTTTTAATCTTTGATCACAAGTGTAACTTGCCTATGTCAGTTGTTGACAAATAATCACTGTAAAATTGAAGTTATTTTTATGGAGTTTTTTCCCTAAGTTTCTAAAATGTGAGAAAAATAATAATTTTGAGTCATATGTTTGGCGCGTAAGGACAAAATTATGAAGGTTATCTACCACATTCTTTAAGACATACTTTTACTACCATGAGCACTGGATCACCTGTTTCAACTATGTAATCCAGACACTGATTAGTCAAGCAGCTGTGCATAGTTTTATGCCCTCTAATTCATGAAGTATGCTACTTTCATAAAACTACTGAAAAGTCTTTGTTTTTGAAAAATTAGGCTCACCTCCTTTCTTGTATAAATAATGTGTTATAAAATAATGTTGGATGTTTAACAGGCACACAGAAGTGCTTTCAGCTTTGAAAAGATTCTGGCCAAATTTGGTCTTCAAATTTTCTCTTAACTAGCTGGAAGATGGCCAGATATTGAATAATAATAGATACCCCAAAGAAGATGAGCATAAATCTATATCATAGTTGCTAAGTTGTAATTTAAAATTTATGATGTTTTGAAGTACTATTTAGTACTTTATTAGGTATTCAAATTAGTATTACCACTAAAATTACTGCACTGTATAGAAGTAAATTTGTTACTGTTGCCATAAATCTTTTAATTTAGTCTATGCAAAATCTTACAATGTACAACTGGGAACATTTTTATTGAGTGAATAAATATAAGTATATAATTAGAATAATGTTAATTATTTAAAAATACATATGTCAACATTGAAATTGGTACAGAGTACTTTATTCCATTCTGATTAATTCTCAAAATATCTCCATACCATAAGCTTGTAATTACACTGTTACTTCATTTCACGGAAGAAAAAAAGACCCTTAAGAAATTGGCCAGCTTGATAAGTTTGCTGGTATATAAGTTCTAACTGTTTTGAAATTACACATGGGCCTGTTTTACTTCCTATTTAGATGTTGTTCTTTTTAATGAAGGAAGACAGGTGTTCACAATTAGCCAGCGTTTCAAATGATCCTATCGAAAACCTTTGCATGCAATGTTGATTGTTTTCTGAAAATATTTGAGTAGTCAGTTAACTTACAAAGATTAGATATTGCACAGTAGGTCTGATGATTCTACTGTGTGATTAACATCATTGTATATTAAGGAGCAAGAAGTTCATATACAGAATCCTGCTTTAAACCTTCCAGCTTTCTTATAATCAACACAAGCTGGTTACTGAGAGACTTTGAAGAGGAAAAATGAGACATTTTTAAGTAACATTTTTTCCCTCAATGAAAACATGGGCCATTAAGATAACAAAAATGACTACTACAACAAAAATTAAATGTGTGAGTGGTTTCTATGTGCCTGGCACCGTGTTGAATACTTTATATACATTATTAAATTTAATATTCACAGGGCTATTTATTTATTTATTAATTTTTGAGACGGAGTCTCGCTCTGTCACCCAGGCTGGGGTGCAGTGGCGTGATCTCGGCTCACTGCAAGCTCCGCCTTCCAGGTTCACGCCATTCTCCTGCCTCAGCCTCCCGAGTAGCTGGGACTACAGGCACACGCTGCCACATCGGGCTAAGTTTTTGTATTTTTAGTAGAAACGGGGTTTCACCGTGTTGGCCAGGATGGTCTCGATCTCCTGACCTCGTGATCCGCCCGTCTCGGCCTCCCAAAGTGCTGGGATTACAGGCGTGAGCCACTGCGCCCGGCCTCCAGGGCTCTTATTAGGTGGCCAGACTTACGCTCATTTGCAGATGGGGGAATTTTGGCTCACAGAGTTAAGTAACTTGCTCTAGGTTACATAGCTAGTAACTGTCAAAGTTGGGATGTGAATCCAAGTAGGTTTAACTCCAAAGCATAGTTTTAGTATCACCATATGTATCACTATACTGTCACTGGTACTATTAAAACATTGCATATTAATTTGGATCAAGCAGTGGCATAATTTGCATCTGAGGAAATATAAACAACTGAAATTTTCTTCTCTGTAATATGACCTAATGAATATTTGGCATTATCTTCGTCTTATTAAATAAAAACTTACTCCAACTTCCCTTGCACAAAACATACCCATCCGTCTTCCCCTGAGAAGGTGCAGTGACCTTCAGTTTATTTTGCTTACACATTGCTAAAGATCCTACAAAATTTAACTTGGTTGTATTTTAAACACATTTCTGACATTTATTAAAACTATTTATACTTCTGTTCTTTAGTGTCTGGAAAATTATTATAGAATGCGTAATAATAATTATCCAGATGCTACATATATTATATATTAAATTGTATATATACAGTTTAATTTCAGATAACTTAGTCATATTTACGAATGCCTAATTTCCTTCCCTAAAGCCACTAAATCCAAATACAAAGCAACACAAAAACAAATAAAAGAAACAGCAGTGAGTTTGTTTTAACAAGCATGTCTGAAGGATAGTGAAAAAGGAACAGTTTACTGGCAAATAGGTTCTTTCTTTTGTCCATGTCCTTAGTTTATTTTTAATCCTTTTAGGACTGTGCTCCACAAAAATTAAGAGGCAAAAGAAAGGGAATAAGAATGATGAATTAATGCAAAGATAGGATATCTGGAATTCTATTTTAAGGATTTTTTTGGGGGTATGATTCTGGGTAAATCATATCTCTGTTTCTCAATATTTTTCTGAAAACTAGACATGCATTATTTGTGACTTGATTAACTTTAGATTCTTTCAGTGTCTTAAGAATATCTTAGAGGGTTTGTATTCTGAAAGTTGCAGTGGCTCTTTCCAGTAATTAGAATACTATTTATTGCAATATTTACTGAGCATATATTACATATTATGTATTGTGCATGCACAGATACACAGTGCAAGGACCCACTATTGAAAAAATTCAGCCTACGTGTGGATACCAACACCAAAGAGTCAATTTCAGTAGAATATAGTAAGTACTGTGATAAAGATGGGTTCAGGGAGTTAGAGGACTCTAGTGGAGGCCAGCTAACCTGGGAAAGAAAAGGCAAGACTCTCAAAAAAACGTATTTTAACCACATCTCAAAGAGCCAGTGGGAGTGAATCAGGCTAGAGAAGAGGGTAGAAAATGGGGAAGGGAGTCAGAAGAAAGGGTATCCCTTTTTGGAAAATAGCACATGAAGAAAAAGCTGAGTTGTGTGTCAGTAGTTTGTATGGGAATTAGTGTTTCAGGAGTACAAAGTTCAAGATAGGAAGAGATAGGACTGCAGGGAAGTCTCATATCTTGGAAAGTTGTTTTAGGGAATATGAACTTTACCCATAGGCTATAAGGAGCCATTGAAGAATAGTAGAAGCAGTAACTAATCAAAAACAGTTATTTACATTATTCACAAAAATGACCTGGATAGTTAATATCAATTAATAACTCAAATATTACTTTGTTAAAAAATTTAACCTTTCTTATCGAATCCTTTTACCAGAACTACCCACAAAGTAATGAAATTAACTCATAATAATGAATATCCATTCAGTCTTTGATATAGGGATTTACAAATGGACCAGATTGTTAATTGCAGAAGAGAAAAGGGAGAAAAGTAGGCTTGAAAAATTCACCAATGGTTTATCAGTCTTAGTTTATCACACCAATAGTGTTATTTTGTATAAATACTAATACACATTATATATAGCATAGGAGTAGATTGAGTTGACAAGAAAGTGAGAGGGAACATGAGGACAAGGAAATAATACTGTATCATATATTATGGAACCTGGGTGTTAATCCTTTTTCTTCCAGTAATTAACTGAATGACCTTGGGCAAATATTTGACTATCCTGAGCCTCAGTTTTTGTTTTTGTTTTATAAATAAAAATTGAAGAGAGGTAGGTCAGATTTCTGGAATAGATTTTAGTTGTTAAATGTTACCAATAGTGCTAAGCAACTGAGACAGAAAGAGAGGGAGTGGGTGGTGAGGGGAGAGAAGGAGAGAAAGAGAAGAGAGAGAGAAAAAAGAGAGAGAGAGAGAAAGAGAGAGAGAGAAAATTAGTTATCTATTGTTGCATAACAAGTTACCTAAAATTTGTTAGCTTAAAACAGTATTTATTATCTTGCAGTTTCAGAGGGTCAGGAAATTGGGAGTAGCCTAGCTGAGTGGGTTGGTCTCAGGGACTCTTACGAGGTTGCAATCAAACTGTCAGCTAGGGCTGAAGTCTTCTCAAGACTTGACTGGGGTAAAGGATCTATATAAAGCTGTTGTTGGCAGGTTGTTGGCAGGCCTCTGTTTCTATCAGGCTGTTGGCCGGAAACTTCCTCTTTGCTATGTGGGACTCTCCACAGGCTTCCTGAGTGTCCTTATAACATGGCAACTGGCCTCCTTCAGACTGAGCAATGTGAGGGGTAGGAGAGAGAGAGGGGAGGGAGAAAGAGAGATAGAAAGGGAGGCAAAGAGAGAGAGAATCTTTAAGATGGAAATTGCAGTGTGACATACCATCATTTCTGCCTTATTTTATTGGTCACACAGACCAACCCTAGTAATAGTAAAACGTTGAGGGAGGGAACTAGTGAATAGTGAATACTAAGTGTTAGGGATCATTGGGGTCAAACCAGGGACTAACTACCATGCATAGTTTTTGCATCTCAAGAACTTTCAGTCAAGTTGAAATACTAAGTACACATAAAATTAAGTTAAATCAACAATAGAAGAGAAACAGAGCAATAAGTCTGTGGAATAAGCTTGTTGCTCAACAGGCCTGAAGAGTAGATAGCTTTCCTTATTGGAACTGCTAATTTGGGTTAGGGTCTCCTGAGGAGGCATGTGGCTCTCTTCTCTTACTGCAGACACAGGGAAGAAACCTTATACCATGTGTTAACACCCTACTTCGTAGCACTGAGAAAGAAACTGGATTATTTGCTTGCTTAAAATCACACTAATGGTTGTCTGAAACAAAGACAACTCCATTCTGGAATTATAGGTCTGGAAGGAAGCCATGAGATCATAGAGTCCAGAGATTTTGACATGAAGATTGCCGACAGCCCTCAGGGAAACTGGAAAGGAAAAAAATACGCACAAATATTGGGGACAGGATTCAAACCGTTTATCACATTCTCAAAAGTATCTGTGTTTCCAATAAAAGTTTAAGAAGCACTGATCTAGTCTATCATGTTTATTTTATTTGATAAGGGAAATGAGTCACAAGAAGATAACTTTCCAAAATGACATCATGAATTAGTGGCAGTGGTGGTTTGGACTGGAATTGAAGTCTTCTAGTTTTTAGTTCAGCATACTTTTAGTTAAACCCACTGTGTAAGTAATATGCATTATTACTGTGGTTTGTAACACCAGTAGCTTAGCTGATTTCCTTCTGTTTATACACTCTTGCAATTTGGATCATTTCCCCTTTTGTTCCCCCACCAAATGTCAAAAAATGGATATATTTCTTATAAGTGAAAGAGTCATCATAGAGGGGTAGAATATTGCTCCAAAGTATTTATAATGTGAAAAACCAATGTTTATATATAGGAAAAAGAGATCAGCAAATTGATTATAGTTGGCCATCTATAATATAAAACCAAATACTTAATTGAAACTGAAATTGAAACTACTTAATGTCCTACTATTTACATAAAATTATCTAAAATGGACATATTATTGTACAGTCATATAGGTAAAATAAAATTAACCAAATTAATGCATTAATATTTAAAAAATAAATAGATGGGGGAATAAAAACTTCTTTTTATTGGGTATTAACTATTTGTCAGGCACAGTGCTTGGTGCTTTACATGATTTCTCTCATCTAATTCCATTTTATAAATGAGGAAAATGAGGCTCAGTTTGACAGTCAGAGAGTGGTTTGGTGCCAGTAAACAGGAGAACCAGGATCTGAACTCAGGGCTCTAAAAAAATGAAAAGCCGATGCTCTTTCCACCCATTGAGTTGTTTTGTTATATAAAATTCTGAAGTTGATTACTGAAGTATTATTAAACATTCTAATATTTTAACATTTTAAGTTTTCTATCAAGATAATACTGGTTATAAGTTGGTTTAGATTCAAAAAACTGTAACAAGAAAACTCAACTTGCCTACTTAACTGATATCAGATATTCCACAAATAGAGATTCATTCTTTTTGGCTTAATGTTTTATCTTTCAAAGTGTAAATTACCCCCAAAACATAATGTTTAAATACTTATGAATAGCTTACACCTTTAAAATGAATGAATAAATAAGATAATTTCCTGAATGTGAGTTTTGATTGGGTAGAACACAGAGAACACGAAATCACCTTAAAAGGAGAAGAGAATACAGAAGTGGAAGAGACTGCAGAAGAAGGAGGTCAGAGGCCTCACCAATCGATACTGCCAATGTTGCCTAGGTGCCCATGACTTAGATTTTCAAATTAAACAGTCAACTCATACTTATTTAGCATCAATTTAAGCCTGCAGTGTTATAGGCTCATTAGGGGATACAACGATTAGGAAGCATAACATATGTCTTAGATCCAGCCTCTAAGAATTCAATTTTAGAAATAAAACTAATATCAACACAAGATGAAGTAAAATAAAAATAAAATTAGAGAGACATTAAATGCTAAATCATATGGTATTGGCCATAGTTCCAACAGGAGCTCCAGAGGATTGAAGTAGACCAGGAAGCATTACAGACAAAGTAGGACATAAAGATTAGTTAGGATTTCCATATACAGAGAGAAAAGGAGAGGGCATTTCATGACATGGTATAATTTTCTTCTCATTCACCACAGCAGTACTTCTCAGGGGCTCCACATCATTTCATATGTTCAGTCTCTCAAATAACAATGATAATGATTACAATACTATTTTATTTTATTCATAATTCTTATTCTTTATTTTATTAGACATTCTTCATAATTCTTATTCTTAATAGCAGTATTGTGTAAAACTTTTAAAGAAAATGTATTATCTCATTGAATTCCTATCAGTCACGTGTCTAATCGTATACAATGTTTCTCAGTGGTCAGTAGGAGGAGGGAGCAACCTTCTCATTGTACTTATGCATTTATTTTTATCATTTTGTGTAGTGCTCAAGTATTATAATTATTTGCATATGTCTGTCTGGTTAGAGCTCTTTGAGGGCAGGGAACTTTTCTTTTTCATCTTTTTATCAAAAGATCCATTATAGTGTCCAGAACATTAGGAAATAATGTATTCAAGTAATTGAATTAAGTAAGAAGCAATAAAAACGTGAGTGAATAAAGGTATTGTAAGGCTTCTCTCAGCTCATCATTAAGAAACTCTATCAATTGTCTCGTTTTTTTCTTTTACCTTATTTTCTACTGTTTGCTAATGGAAAGATTCTATTCTAGCCAGCCAATCTATTCACTCTTTTTCCTAGACTATAAACATCCATACTCTTTCACTCTGCATGACAATATTGACTAGAATTTTTCTTCTCAGTATCTACCCATTCTTCAGGGCCCAGATTAAGTCTCAACTCTCCATGAAGCTCCCCTTGGCCATTTCAGTCCACCCCTGAGCACTACTGAGTACCTTGTGAGAGTAAATATGAGAACCGTAAAACAGTATACAAATATAAGGCATTACTGTTATGATTTTCTCCTTATTGTATTCTCCTAGACTTTAGAACCAGGAGTTGGAAGTATTATAGGTCTTTCCATCTACTCTATCAACTCTTTTCCAATTCCCTTGTCACTCTCTCCCCTTTCCTTATCCCTCACCTCCCATCTCAGTATTAGACTAGTGCTTTGCATAGAGTAGTTACTAATTAGAATGCAGTGTCTTTTATTGTTGCCTGCCATTATAAAGCTGCAGGTAAAGGAAATCTACTAGCCTGGTTATTTAAACATTTGACAGAAAAAGCTCAGTTCTAATTTGTTACTATTTACACTAGACAGTTCAAATACCCAACCACTGGCTTTTCTTCTTTTTAAATCCCTGTTTGGGCTTCCACACAACACCTATATCCCTACTATGTCACTACAATCCACCAAATATGTGCTGCTCACACCACTAATGATTAGATTGATTAGGAAAAAGAGATTGGAAATGGGAGAGTCAAAGACTGTTGGAAATTGTGTGATGGCAGAAATAGTTTCTATCTCGAACTCTGCTGTATTGCATCTCACAAAACTAGCACAATTCCTGGCACATGTTAAGTGTTCGAAAATATGTAGCCAATGAATGTTTGAACATATGGGATTAGTTATAAGTGGGGTGACTATATTTGGTGGTCTGCTGAAGCCACTTGTACTGATCCATGAGAGCCAATTGTTAAATTTTCAAAAATTTTGTAAACTTGTTAAATACAGCCATTATTAAACATTTAATTACATAAACTTAGAATGAAATAAATAATATTAAAACAAAAGTAATAAATACTCAAACTCTTTAATACTGAATTTCTTTACTATTATATACATTTTTGAGGTAATTTCTAATGTATTTATATGATGGAAATACTAGATAATGGTATGCGACTGTATATTTCTTCCCAACTCTGTTCAGTGATGTTTTGTTGGTAGCTTGGACCCAACTATGATAAGAGCACCTATACCACATAAATTGGCCGCTGCTACAAATCAGGGCTTGATTCACTGTTTTGTTGATGTTCTACATTTAAGCGAATGATACAAAATCCACATATTAACAAAAATGTTAATAATGTACATTAAGGTCTTGAGTCTATAACTGTTTCATTGTGAATAGAACAAAAATGAGAAAATAGTTTTCTAGTATCTCTAAAAACTATGATCTAATTCAGCAAAGAAGTCACTCATATCATTGAAAAGTGAGTGAAGTACCAATATACATCTTCATTGATTTACCTTCTTCTTACTTACTAACATAGATGAAAATATCAACAAATATTATTATCAGAACTATACTTGTTCCTCTATTACAACCATGGTTTGGCTTCAGAGAAAACGGACATAGTGAAAGCATTTTGTGAGTATTGTATTTTATTATTTATATGCTTGTGTGCTATGCTTCCTTTATATCAGTAGAATTTGTAATGAGCTATGTGTGCATATATACGTACACTTTTTTTCCCCCTGAGAGTCAGTTGTTAAACATTTACATCGTGCTTCTACATATAATCTATCATCCAAACTGGAACACTTTTGAGAGTAAAAGATTGTGCTGTAAATAAACACATCAGGATAGCAGGTGTAAACTGAGATTGTGCTGGGCAAACAAGGATGCAAGGTCACCCTTCTTATAAGGACCTTAGGGCAGTGTTGGAAGCAGTGTTGGGGTAGGCAGTGGCATTGCTGGGATAGCAGAAAACTCATTAATGAGAACCATATGTACTGTTTAATTTTTCATTATAGTATCCCTTCTCCCTCATCAGAATTTATGATTGCTCTCAAGACAATGAAAAAACAGAGAATGGAAGGCCACAATTCAGCTATTTAGCCCAGTGTTTACTCTTTTTAACATTTTAACATTTCAGTAAAACATGCTGCTACAAAAAGATTTGAAAATGCAGGGAACCAAAGTTGGTTTAAACAGTGACAGATTCTGTTTTATAGTATGAAAAAGTAAAAAATAAAGAATATAGATGATCACATGTTTGTTTTTAAAAAAAATTTTAGGATAAAAAATAAGTAGACAAAGAAATACCATTGAAATTATCTGCTTCAAAACATCAATAGATTGTAGCACGTGGGTCTAATTACATTCAGTTAAAATGCTATGTGTGTGAGAGAACATAAGGTTTATGTCAAGCTGAAATAACTTGATATCTAATGAAGCCTAATGAAGTAGATTTAAGTTGGATCAGGAATCTTCTTAGCCTAATATTCTGTTGCTGACTGTAGACCAAGGACCCTTTGTGAATATCTTCTGTGGTCTATCTCAAAGGCTAGAAATAAATCGCAAATATCTCCAGCTTTTTAAATACTCTGCATGAATCTGTCATTCAAGAATCAATTTAAGCCATCTTGAATCGATGTTTTTGTGATATACTTTGAGTTAAAAAAGATAAATTTACAACCTAATGCATAAAGTTTGGCCTCTCTTTTTTTGTTTTTGTTTATCACATCTCAGAATACTGGTAATTAGAAGCTTTGTGTGTAAATTTAAATAAGATACTTTAGAACGAATATTCATGTATTCATATTCATTCATATTCATATTCATATATTCATATATGAATTCATATTCATTATGGTTAAAGTCATAATTATTATATAAATTTCAGACATATCCTCTGTAATCCTTTTCTTTCCAGACTAAAATTTTATAATTTAAAAAGGTTGGTGTTTTTTCAACTTTTATTTTAGATTCAGGGAGTACATGTGTAGGTTTGTTACTTGGGTATATTGTGTGATGCTAAGGTTTGGGGTATGAATGATCCCACTACCCAGGTACTGAGCATAGTACCCAATAGTTAAATTTTCAACCCTTGCCTACATCTCTACCTCCTGCCAGTAGTTCCCAGTTTGTATTGTTGCCATTTTTATGCCCATGACTACTCAATGTTTAGCTCTCATATTTTAACTTCATATTATAAAGAGAGAAGATAGCATAAAACAAGGATAAATGGGAGAGACAGAATTAAAGGAAGGATGTTAGGAAGTAAATGGTGAAAGATACAAGCAGGGGGAGAAGTGAGGAAGAGGTGCTCACTAAAGAGAAGGAAAAGCAATACACAGATATATCAAGAAAGCAGGAGAGATAAAAGGCAGAGAGATATTCTGGAAGTTATGAAGTTTCTGGAGATCTTGACAGGTATAACCAGAACACTCACTGGAATTTGGGGGTGTGGGAATTCATCCTGAATTCATCCTTATAAGTGAAAACATGCAGTATTTGGTTTTCTGTTCCTGTGGCAAACTTATTTTTATCATGCTAAATTTTCCTCTCTAGACATTTTTCCCACTTGAAATGTAAGTTTTCTATTTTTTCTTTAGAACATTTTTATCCAAAACAAATGGGCCTTTTGCTTAAGCTGTTTTATATTTTGTTAATTTTCTACTAGTTTGGTTCAGATAAATGTCTAGATCATGGACATACTAATTACCTTGCTCTGATCACTATACACTGTATATATGAAAACATCACTGTGTACACCATAAATATGTAGATTTATTACATCAATTGAAAGAATAAAACAAAATATAGAAAAGTATATGATCCATCAAGTTCAGATGATAATAGCTGTCCAGTTTTTAAAAACTGCAAGTATCTGTTTAAAGTCCTGCTCATGTTAGCCAAGAAATAATAGTAAAAGAGAGTGTATTTGAAACTCTCTTATCATCAGATTCCAATTACCAGATAATTTCAAACTGAAATTTAGTATGATCATTTGAAATTAGAAAGTTTACTAGACAAACATATCTATACTATTATTAATACTTTCTTGTTAAAAATGCTCAAATATCAGACTTCCCCATCTACATTATCATTTTATACAAATTCATGATTTTTTTCCTTACTGGAATAAACATATTTACAATGTTAGTTTTCTTGTACATTAAAACTATGGTGTATTTCTAAATAACAATGTTTTATTAAATAATTCATTACCTTTTAAGTCAAGATTAAGAAATTAGTGTATTATAATTGGGAGTAGGTTGACAACAATTTCACTGAGGAAGACTTCACTCATTGATAAATATGGGAACACTTTTTTCTTTTTAAGTTAAGAACCACTCATCTTAGAAAATCTTAACTGAATGTTACATGGACTCAAAGGGCAATTAGATCTAGTTTATTAAGATTTAAATTAGTACAGTTCAATTCAGTACTCATGGAGCACCTTCCATGTACAGGTGACATTGTGTAATAATGGATACAAAGATAAACAATGTGACTTTTACCTTTAATGTACTTCTATAGGAAATAATTTGGTAAGTTATGATAGTTGCTAGTAAGTTTCATATGAACAAAGGAGTGATAAGGAGACTGAAAGAGAATATTTCTGGGTGCACCTTAGGAGGTAAAGGGGAAGTAAAGTTCTTCTAGAAGAACTGGGAAAGAAAAATGTCCTGGTAAAGGTGCATTTGCTTCAAGGAAGGATTGGTAGGAGGATTTCATAGAGGGTAAAGAGCTTTTTTAAAGAAGAGAACAAAATGTGAAAAAAAGGTGCAGATGCATTAGGACAACAGTGAGGAATGGGGATCTCTGTCCTGTCTAGCCAGAGAATATGGTGCAAAGAAAGTGGTAACACAGAGCTAGTGAACAGATAAAATGCTTCAAAACATATTTTAACTTTGTATTAAAAAAGAGAAGATAGCACAAAACAAGGATAAATGGGAGAGACAGAATTAAGGGAAGGATGTTAGGAAGTAAATGGAGAAAGATACAAACGGGGAGAAGTGAGGAAGGAGTGCTCACTAAAGAGAAGGAAAAGCAATATACAGATATATCAAGAAAGCAGGAGTGATAAAAGGCAGAGAGATACTCTGGAAATTCTGAAGTTTCTAGAGATTTTGACGGGTATAACCAGAACACTCACTGGAATTTGGGGGTGCGGGAATTCATCCTGAATAAATGAACTGTGATTCTACTGATGTTACCCTAAACACTAAATAAAATCATGTTAAAGGTAAACATGCAAGCCTGTGGTTTCCCACACTGATGTAAGGCTTTCAAAAAGTGATCCCTGTAATAATAATTTAGGTGGACAAAGTGTTATTATATAATCCACCAGGCCCATTGTAAATAATCTTGCACTATATTGTTATTTCTTTTGACACTTGTAAGAGCTTGAGAATATTAACTAAGAAACTCTGTAACATGGCTGCCAAAATACTCTCTTATCACTTTGAACTTTACTTAGATGTAAATACATTTTGAGTTTCTGTGAGGTTAAGAAGTAAGCAAAGATTACAGAGCTAGTTAGTGATAGAGTCAGATTTGGAACATATGTTTCTAGATACCCAGATGTGCATTAAAAGAGTCAAAGTGAACAATATGGCAGCTAGTATAGAAATCATGCTAGAATAAGAGCTTCTCAATCTAAATGTGATTTAATTACTAAGTCTTGGTAGCATATGCATTGATGTATTGTTTGTCAGGTTTAAAATAAATGTTCACCATCAGTAGTGTATTTGCTTGGAGTGAATTTTCTGGTAAATTTATGCAAATTGGTAGATTTCAAAACCATCTCCTTCATTTTTTAAGAAGATGATTTGGGTAAAACATACCATCTATTCATGGATAATTGTTAATGCTTAAGGAAATTTTTATGTGGAATGACTTTGTCCTCATTACTGCTTGCTCCAAACTAATTCAACTAACTGGTCACCAACATGATGGAGAAAACATAAAATCCAAGATTCACAGAACGAGAATGAATTGAAGAAACAATTGGTTTGCCTTTTGTTTTTCATGCAGATTAACATAAGGTAGAGGTAGAATCCTCAGGCTCTTGTCCTTTACAGACCCAGCTTTTACTTCTGCAACCAGAGAAGAACTTCGCCATTCAAAAGCTGCTCCAGATATCTTACTGATTTGAGAGTTCAAAATTATTTTAATGTCCAAGAGCATATACAGATTTATAATCAGTAATTACCAAACTTATCAGAACTTCAAAAGACAGAAATATGAAGCAACATATTATGCTCCTATTTACCGCTAACATATTTGAGGGCCAGATGAATAAAGGTTATCTCAGGATCTCTATCATAAATTACTAGAACTTTCTTTTCAACCTTCTTCCTCACATCTCACTATTGTTGTCTCCCCAGCTCTTCTGTTTTTTCTACATCTCCCTCCAACTTTGTCTCCTTTCCTGTTACCTTTTCTGCCTCTTCTCTTTTCCTTATTCTTTTTTCTCTTCCCTTCTCTCCTTTCTTTCCATCTACCTCTTTTAATTCCTTTTCTCCATTTCGTTGCTTTAACTAACCACAATAGAGAACTGAAGTGCATATTAATTGTTCATTAAAGTGACTGGGTAAGTTTCATGTGCTTAAATTTAAAAAGCAATTTTAAAAGAGTATATTTATTGTTTTAAAAAGCTCCTAACATAAGTTAATCAAAATTCACAGAAAAATGATTAAAAATAAATATACTACATTACAATAGTGATATTTCTGGTTATTTTCTTTACTTTTTTCAGTGATTTCCAAATATTCTTTCATGGGCATATACTATTTTTTGATGAACATCCATATGTGTGTGTGTGTGTGTGTGTGTGTGTGTGTGTGTATATATATATATATAAAATAAACTATGTTGCTTTTAATACATGTGGCTGTCAATTTCCTCTCAGTCACACTCTGATAAGGAAGGCTCCCTCAAATACCCAGAAGTCTAAGCAATCCAAGACAGATAACTGGAAAAACTTTTCTTGAAGCTCTCCAAGAAAGAACCCTCTACAATTTTCTTTAGCAGTCGATTCCAATAGTGTATTACCCTAACAGTTGGATACTTTCTCATATTTAGGGAAATTACTCCTGCTTCAGTTTAAGCCCCTTTCCTCAGACTCTATTTTTGCATAAGAATAATATGGATATTCCACTAAAAAAACACTTTCACAGGGGAAATAACATTCTTTTCTGTCTGCACTCATCCCGTGGATAAGTAATTTTTGGCTATTTCAAATGCTGGTCTGGCTAACAGATAGGAATTCGAACAGAGACTTGAATGATAGCTTCAGTCTTTAGAGAAGTGCTCACGTTAGAACTATCTCAGACTACATTACTAAGTCTAAGTTTTTCTTGGTGCCTAATTTCCATCTGCATAGGTTCTTATTGGGCTCCTAGTATTTATTGCTAGTTATTTCTATATGGAATAAAACAATCATGAAATCAATCTAAAATAAGACCATAAATCGGTAAATGGTTTTTACTTCTATATCTACAAATCGTCCCCTATAGGACAGTGATTTTAGTATATAAAGACAGTTATATTTCTATTTAATCTTATCTTTTCTAGGCTAAGTAATGTAAATTCACTCAACCATTACACTTAAACATGATTTCTCAGATTTTCACCACCCACCAGTCCTCTTAAGAATACCACCTAAAATAGGATATCCAGAATGCAGTGCTCCAAATTGCGCAGGGTGGGGCCAGAATCAGCAAGATTACTGCCTCCTTGGCAACCTTACACTTCTATTAAGGCAGTCAAGCTTGCCTTCCCATTAATATAGTTTAAGGCAAATATGCCATACTGTCGGCTCATCTTAAGTTTGTCCAGCTCCCTTTCAGATGAATTGCTGCCAAGTTAGGTCTCCTTTGTTTCTATACTTGTGCAATTGCTTTTAGTATTTATAGTGCCTTGCTTTTCTCTTCCTTAAATTTTGTTAGCTTCATCCCAGTATCACAGGCAATTATAAATAAAGATACATGTAAATGAGATCAGATATCCATAAAGATTACTTAACTTTAGAGATATTGTCATCCTGTGAATTCTAATGTTATAATTTCTGAGTTGGAAAACAGGTTTTTAGAAATGTATAGAGGGAACACTCCACAGACATACGCAAAGAAAATGTCATGCTCAATCACAAACTAGACCGTGACACTGCCATTCATACAAATGTGGTTGCATAAGCCCATAAGGAATGGATCAGCAATGCATGTGCCAAAGTTGTATAAATCCGTAAGACTGAGAAGAAACAAATTAAAAACAGAGTTATGGAATAAACATGCCGTCTTACAGAGAAATTCACTATAAAGAAATTCACAATAATGGAATTAGAATGGCAGAAGAGTGAATTTAGTTTCTATGCCAAGACTCATCTAACAGAAGAATAACCGAAAATTGAACAACTGATGAAGTGTGTGTTCATTGCCCTCCTCATCATCTTTTAGCAGTTTCCTGTCAATACAGGCTATCTCTTTCTTCCAAATCTTGGAACTTTTATTGTGTTCCTGACTGTCTAGAGTTCATTTCTTTGGGCCTATGTCACTGATTATGTTGCTACAGATAATATTTTTCCCTTACACTGACCCTTCAAAACTATCCTGAATGCCACTTTTAAGCCACCCTTCTTAGCCAAGCACACCATTAGAGAGCCATTTTATAAACTGACATTATTAATGGTAAATAGTTCAACGTGTAAACTTTCTCAGAAATATTTACTCTTTAGTTATGTGCCCCTGAAAATATGATGCTTAATGCAGAGCAATTAGTTTCCAATGGTACAATTCAAGGGCTGCGGCCGGCAAGAGTCTGAATAAGAAAGACATTTTAGAGAACAAAAACTTCCTTATGCCTCTTGATTCCCACATCATAGGTTTTCAATTATGTTCTTGATCTTTAAATCCAGTTTAACAAAATTAATAACACTGAGTTTGTTATGATAGTTCATTTAAAAATAAACCTCATCTGTTTTACTGTAAAATCTGTTACAGGCAATTGGATAGTTTAGGTTTTTTGTCTGAGGCCGCCCAGTTATTCTTTTCCACATGTAGGCTGAACCTATTTGGGAAAAAAACTAAAGTAGAGATGTAGTTAGCATAGCTACAGCTAATCAACTCATTCGAATGCTCCTTCCCCCGAAAATATATTTCCCTGGTCAGTGCCATCTGCATGTGTGTGAGTGGGGAAATATATGTCTAAAAACAGTTTTTTTTTTTTAAATGATAGTTTAATTCAATCAAAATTTTAAGTCGGATAGAAATCCCATGACCTAGAAAAAGTATATCAAAAAACAATTTTCTTTAGGGTTTATATGTATTTGTTTCCAAATATTAACTAAGAATATGGATACTTACATACAAAATACATAATACTGTCATTTAAAATTTTAACCAATTAGAACTTGCCAATTTCTACAGAAAACTTGACAACTACATATATTTATGTATCATAGAGGCTAAGGTTTTGTGAAAGAAGAAATTATAAAAACTAAAAAAGTTTTATTAGACACAAAATTAGTATCACAATGATAAAGTATTTTTTCTTCTGTAAAGTGTTGCAATGAATAGTATATATTTTTAAGCAACATTCAAAATTACAGAGAAGTCTATGCATTGCTGAGAAACATGTATACATGTTTGCTGAAATCTATATGTATATACAGATTATAATATCAACAATGAGATTAAATTCTGAAATCTCAACATTACTAAAATTTTAGTCTTTATATTTTTTTCTAAAGCTTGTTACAATTCCTCTTCAACTTTAAATGTATTGACTACACATTCATCGACCTTGATAATTTCAGTAAACACGAAGTGAAACACAGCACAAGCCAAATTTAACTCTAATTTTCATGCATGTCTCAAATCATGAAACATGTCTTCTAAATTTGAAGGCTTTATTGGGGATTAATACTCCTAAGTTTTATTTAGAATCATTTATTAAGTGAGTTTTAAAAGTAATACTTATATAGCAATCAAGAGAGATCAAGTAAATCTTTTGCCTAGGAGAAAAAAACTAAGACCCACTTTGTAATCTCCTAGGAATTATTTTGCATGTGGTTCTTCCAGTAACTCCAGGATCCAGGATGCTCTCAGAATTTGAGAGACTGTGTTTAATAACTAGTGAAAAAATGCTATTTGAGAAACTTTCTCTCAATATGATATCCTACATCACTACTTGACATAGATTCAAAATTTGATTTAATACCAAGCAGATTTTTTTTTTTTTTTTGAGACAGAGTCTTGCTCTGTTGCCCAGGCTGATGTGCAGTGGCACGGTCTTGGCTCACTGCAGCCTAAGCACTTCTCCTGCCTCAGCCTCCCGAGTATCTGGCACTATAGGTGCACGCCACCACGCCCAGCTAATTTTTGTATTTTTAGTACAAATATTACTGGACTGGGGTTTCACCATGTTGGCCAGGATGGTCTCGAACTCCTAACTGGGGTTTCACCATGTTGGCCAGGATGGTCTCGAACTCCTAACTTCAAAGTGATCTGCCTGCTTTGGCTTCCCATTGTTCTGGGATTACAGGTGTGAGCCACTACACCCGGCCCCAGCCAGAATTTTAAATGCTAGTTACCTTACTATTTCAAATTTATGAACATTGAAATGAACCCTTGTTGACATATATTTCTATACTTGCTGTGGGAAAAAAGTTTGGTAAACAAATTAATAAGTAAAAAGCTGCCAGAGAAACTGGATGTTATTTTCTGGTTCTTCATAAAAATATCTATGCAGATTTTTTAATGCAGTTACAAGTTATTATTGTTTTTTTAACTTAAGCAACTACCTTAAAGAAAGCTCTTTTGGATGCAGTCTTTAGGAAATATAATAAAAAGACCTTAGTTTGGGTTCAAATCTGAGATTTGACAGAAATCCTATCATTTCTGGGCAAATGACTTAATCTCTCTGAATCTTGGTTTCTTTATTGGGTGACTGAGATAGTATCTAATTTATGTGCTTACAAGATTATTAAAATAATAAATATTGTATATGTGAATCACAGCACAGGGCACAGAATAATATAAGCACTCAGTAAATGTTAGCTGTTATATGCCTTGCTTACTATGGTATAAACAAAAAGATGATAAAACTAAATTTCTTTAAATATTTTAAATAATTCAAAGTCAGGACTTTATCACTTTAAATTTTTATCACTTTAAAAGGTTTTCCTTCCATAGGGCCAAAATTCACAAATTACTCTAGTTAAAAATTGTACTGCTAATATAATAATCACTTTTCTCCTTTCTCTTACCACTGTGGAAGTGTGGTTTTCATAAATAATCTTAGATAATCATCCTAAAATATTGCATTGAGGTTAACGAAAAGTGGTAGTAGCATGTTTGGTTCCCATTTTATATTCTCTGTAATAACAAATGTATTTTTCTTTTTAAAAAATTTGAATATGCTCTATCTAATGTAATAAATCATTTCAACACATAATCAGTATAAAAATACATACATATTTTCATCATTATTATTATTTTTTATTTTAAGACGGAATTTCACCATGTTACCCAGGTTGGTCTCATACGCCTGAGTTCAAGCCATTTGCCCACCTCCGCCTCCCAAAGTGCTGAAATTACAGGCATGTGCCACCGTGTCTGGCCCAGTATAATAATATTGATGAGATATTTTACATTCTTCCTTTTTGTACAGGGTCTTCAAAATCCAATGCATGTTTTTTCTTTACAGCACACCTCAATTCCAACTATTCACATTGCAAGGGTTCAGTAGCCACATGTGGCACGTGGCTCTTATGCAGGACAGTGCAGTGCAGACCACGTGACCGTCAGGGACCATGTGTTACTCTGCTCATAACAACCATATTTTTCTACTCATACATTCCGAGGTAATTGTATCTAGACTTATGACTTCAATTATGACCCAGATGCTGTTTAATCTGAATTCTGAAATTTCATGTCTTTTCCTTTTCTTGAGCTCTTGTTACATACATCTAATGGTCACTAGACAGCTCTCCTGATGACCTCCAGGAAATTCAATTTCAGCACGTTCCCAATTGAACTCATGATCTTCCCCCTCAAACCTGCTCTTATCTTATACACTTTACATAAGAGTTCTGCCATCACTTACTCATTTGACCAAAATGAAAGCCTTGCACTCCTCCATCTCTTCTAGCTCCCATTTTTAGTCACCAAGTCCTACTATTCTATCACTTGAAATGTGATACAATATTTTAATATTCTCTTAAACTGAATCCTCAAATCTCCTAGGAAGTTTATATGGCTAGGGAGGCAGTGTGGTGTGATAGAAAAGATGTATCAGACAGGTGTAGATTTGAAACTCTGCTTCACCTCTAGTTAATGTATAACATAGATGGGGCATACTTTTATAAAAGAAATACAAAGTGAATGACATATTGAAGATTATATAGTTAGCATTTTATCCTCAGAAATACAGACTAAATAAACTGCTTTGGAATCTCTGAAATATACCATGGATTTCCAGAAGTTTCATAGAGGGCAGGGCACTTGTTGGGTCTCTCTTATACATCTTCTTCTCTTTTCCCCCTTTCCAGTTTAATTCCAGAAACACATCATTTATAAAGTAAAGGAAGAAACACTAATACCATCCTAGGTAAAAGTCCTGGTAATAATAAGAGCCAATATTTATTGAGTGCCTGCTCTGTTTATAGAAAGTATTTACCTATTAGCATATCTTCAAGTAAATTCAGTTCTGCTGTGGAACTCCTACTAATGAGAAAACATTGGTTCCACTCAACTTATCTGTACTTTAAGACTAGAAGAGGTCTCTAAGATCTAGATATTCCCCCAAATTATACTCTTTATTTATTTTATTTTTTATATTATTTTATTGTTTTTGAGACGAAGTCTCGCTCTGACACCCAGGCTGGAGTGCAGTGGAGCAATCTTGGCTCACTGCAACCTCTGCCTCCCGAGTTCAAGCGATTCTCCTGCCTCAGCATCCCGAGTAGTTGGGATTATTAGGCACGTGCCACCATGCCCGGCTAAATTTTTGTATTTTTAGTAGAGACAGGGTTTCACTGTTCAGCCAGGATGGTCTCAATCTCCTGACCTTGTGATCTGCGTGCCTTGGCTTCCCAAAGTGCTGGGATTACAGGTGTGAGCCACCGCACCCGGCCATAATACATTCTTAAAGCACTCTCTGCAGGCCTTCAGTCTCACCCTGTTCCATTAGCCAATTCCAGGGATTTTAGTGAGGTGGGATGGAAAACAGGTACCTTGCCCCTATACAGCAGTATGATTTAAAGTGTAGTTGGGGGATCACCTGTATTAGGATCACCTATTTTACTTGTTTTAAAGCATATTCCCTAAGCTTCAACCCTCACCTATTGAGTCAAAATCTCTGTTGTTAATTGGCCTCTCAGGTGATTTGTATGCATGCAATGTGACAGGCACCTCAAGTCTGGTGATATTCCTGTTCAGCTATGTGTCAGGCATTCTGCTAGGTGATGAATACAGTGTTAACAAAGTGGCCATCATATCCCTAATGTATAGTGCTTATATTTGTCATGAATTCATCTGGCATGAAAATCAAGGTCAACCTGTACTTATACACAGCTTTCTTTTTTTTTTTAGTGTTCAGAAACTTGTCATGAGCATATTTATTTATTTATTTATTTATTTTTATTATTATTATACTTTAAGTTCTAGGGTACATGTGCATAACGTGCAGGTTTGTTA
>NW_012108674.1:2461569-2483719 GCF_000951045.1 Mandrillus leucophaeus
AATTTACAAGAAAAAAACAAACAACCCCATCAAAAAGTGGGCAAAGGATATGAACAGACAGTTCTCAAAAGAAGATATTCATACAGCCAACAGCTTTCATTTTTAAGAGTATCTATTTCATGATGAATACTGTGTGCAAAAAAATGCATAAAACACCAGCATTTTTCAAACAAATTGTGTGTTTTCTTAAGTAAAAACACTGTAGTACAGCAATGTTAAAAATAATGGGCATGATACCATATGGGTGCTCAACTTCACTACTCTGAAAAAGGTAAGACAAATATTCTTTACTGAATTTCTGGGTAGGTCCATCATCAGTTATAAAAAAGTTTTTGGATTTAGACAAAAGTCTTTTAAGAAATATTTTTAACAATTTTTAATCTAATGTCCTATATTTCTAAACAGACATATTTTTAAATGGCAGCATTTAAAACAAATAAGTGGTTTTGATGTTTTAAACATCTATGTATGCTATTTTCTTGCTTAAAATGGAGAAAATAAAATGTTCTCCACTTTGGGTACAGTCAGTGGAAGAAATTTTTCAGTGTGTCTCAAGTAGCTTATCTTATCACTATTGGGTATTATTGAACCATGGTTTTATTCTTCTTTTTCTTTTTGTACCCAGAAATACACTCCTTTTACTTTTTCACGCGAGTGCTCAAAATGTGTTGGAAATTTCTACAGAATAGGAACTATTGTTTAGGGGAGTATCAGAAACACTCTGGAAGAGCTTTCTATTAACATAAATCACTAAGAACTGGCTCAATATGCTGGTACGTGTTGTAATGTGACCACATATTGATGTCACTTCTGCCTTTTACTAACTTACAAGACATCCTACAACGTTAAAAGTAAGTCTAGACTCTGTATTATAATTTTGTTAAACATATTTGATTGAGTTTTTTTCAGTTCTTTTTCTAGATATGCTATATTTCAGAATTAATTCTTTAGAATTTCATTTTTTACCCTATTTCCCTCTGAGACTTGAATTATTACCCCAGTTCCCAAAATGTGTTTGATGATCATAATAGAATGCTTTGTGAAAGAAGTACAAAGTGCAGAGTTCTATTTAGAAGCTGAAAGAAATAATGGAAAGGGAAAGCAGCTGGACAGTGTCTTATATGACAAGTCATTTCTGCCAATTAAAATTTCTTGACAGGGTTAAGAAAGGTTAATGTAAAATGTAATGCTATGTGGGTAACATACTTGAAGTAAAATTTCCCAACCATTATATTTCCATTTATTCAATAAATTCAGCATTTCTACTATAGGCAAGCATTCAACTGGATATATATAAAAATAAAACTAGGAATTACTTTTTTTTTCTTCGACTTTCTCTCCTCAAGGAATAAATGTTTGAGAAGGACAGATAACTAACATAAGTAACTACAAAATGAGGCAGGATAAGTGTTCTTTCTAAAAAGAGTGAGAGATACTATATTTTGTGAATTTCTGAAAAGGAAAAAAGGGGAAAGGATCAGGGAAGGAACTTGAGCCTCGCTTTGAAAGATGAACAGGGTATTGACAGGTTATGGGAAGTCACAAATAAACAAAAGATGCAAAGTTGTGAGAACCAGTGGCAGTCCAACTTTGTTGATGAAAAATAAGACCAGAAAAAGGCAACTGTTTTTACTCTGTTAAGTGCATTACAATTCAATTCAATTTTTAAAAAGATACCTTCATATTATAGAGAAGGGAACTCAGAATTGAAAAAGTTAGTCACTTTGCTCAAAATCACAGAGCTAGTGAGTGGATGAATCTAGATTTAAGCCATGGCTCAAGGACAGTATCATTTTTACTACTACACCACTATGCCTGCCAAAATAGGAAGACTCCATAATTTACAGCAAGATGTCTGGGTTTCATTTCATGAACACTAGAGAACTATTAAAACTTCTAACCGTGTTTTTTCTTTGGGAAAGCAGGAAGCAGTGTATTGGATTGATTGGAATGGGGAGAAAGTAGGCCAAGAGAGAAAGAGTTCGTTTAATACTATAGTATTCCAAATGCGGTAGCAATGGTATTGGTAATAGAAATGGAAAAAAATCAAATCAGCGTGTAAACTACCCTGTAGGTGGAATCCATACAAAGCGATAATTAGATGTGGGTTATGAGGGAGAATTCTTTTTAAAAGCATTCAAATTTCAAGGCTGAATGGTTTGGAAAATTATGATGCCATTAACTAAAACAGGAAAATAAAGAGGACTGAACTTTTCGGTAAAATATAAATACCTGAATCACTTTTTCTTAAAAATCTATAACTTTTTATGAGTGAATGTATTATCAAATTCCTTAGAGAACAGAAATTTTTCTACTTCCATTTCTCAAGAGGAGAGAAAACTTGAGTACAGACTTGAAAAATGAGTCCATAAAATGGGTATGATCTTAGAGCAGAATCTTTGAAGTGGTCCCAGGTACCAATGACAATAGATTTCCAATGTCTGTTAATTCAGTATTTAGAAAATAGATGGAAAGTCTTGAGGCTTTATTTAGTATATTTAAAATTAAGAGAATTGGTTAATGCATTATATTAGAGAACAGGAGTTTTTATAGTTATCAGTTAAATGGTATATTTTTGGAAAGTGTTCATAATGGTATAAAAAATTTACGATTAAATGAATCTAATCATTTTTGTGCTAATTTTAGCACAAGTTAAACATCTAATTAACATTAGAACAGTTAAGCCTTTACTGATGTTATTTATCTTTCGTTAGGCATCACTTTCTTGATTGATGATGTTTTTTTCCCAAAAAGCACAATATTCACTTTATAGCAAGATTGTTGTTGGGGAGATCAAATGAGATAAAACATATAAACATTCTCCGAAAACTTAGTGAAAGGTGCTGAGGTAGGGCTTCAGTTTGATAAGATGGGTAACTGAAAGTATTTATAATTACCAACATAAACTATTGATTTGAGTATGATCTTGGAGCAGGATTTTCGAAGTGGTCCTCAGGTCACACTGACAATAAATTTCCAATGTATAGTAATTCATTTATACTGAATTAATATGCTGTGAAGAAAAAGAACTCTCCCCCACCTGCCAAATAGTACGTTTAAATAGTCAATCCACAAATAAGCTATTACTTGGCTTTGAGTCATCTTTAAAGGTCACTTAAACTCATAAACATGCACTTCCAGCACAGTTAACTTGTGTTTCTAATTAATTCTCATTTAAAGCTTTTGGTTTTATTTGGATTATTTTTCATCCAAGGTTTTCCTGTTCCCTCTTTACCAATTTAAGATTCAACACACTTCATGCATTTTAAGATAATACTCACTAGAAGAAACTCTTTTAAGAACAGAATGACTAAAAATTGCTTTTTACCGTTGCCAAGCTCTTGCCTTTATAGAAATCAGAGGGAACTTTATGTTCCCATATTTTCTGACTTTCATACAAATGAAAATCTAATACATCAGAAAGCAAAACTCAAAATCAACTTCATAATAATGTTTCATAAAAGCAATAGGATTAGTTATAGTTGTGGATATTTTTGAAGTTCCTAAAATCTTGTCTTTTAGAAATTTATTCTATAAATTCAATTTATAAACAAAAAATATGTCTTGCAGATGAATTCAAGGTATTTTCCCCCCGCACCAGTATTTTGTCTATTTTTTCTAGACTGACCAGCATCTACTACTCTCTTTAGTAATAACTATCATTATTATTTTTTTTTTTTTTGAGACGGAGTCTCGCTCTGTCGCCCAGGCTGGAGTGCAGTGGCCGGATCTCAGCTCACTGCAAGCTCCGCCTCCCGGGTTCACGCCATTCTCCTGCCTCAGCCTCCCGAGTAGCTGGGACTACAGGCGCCCGCCACCTCGCCCGGCTAGTTTTTTGTATTTTTTAGTAGAGACGGGGTTTCACCGTGTTAGCCAGGATGGTCTCGATCTCCTGACCTCGTGATCCGCCCGTCTCGGCCTCCCAAAGTGCTGGGATTTTATGAGACTAGTTGATAAAAATTACCACTGCCTATAAAAATATTGATCTGCTATCCAGAACAATAAGGCAATTCATTTGATTGTCCTTAATTTCTATTAAAATAGACACAAAATCTACAGTCATATAGCTAATACTCAACTAATATATCTTCCTTCTCTGGTGATATATATACAAACATTACTGAATATCTTCTGAGTTTCCCAGAAAGTTTCAAAATGCTTTGAATATTTGTCCAGGAGAAAGAGTGTGTGTGTATGTTTCTCACACCACATTGTAGTTGGTGTGCAGATGTCAGCTGTCCTGGCCAGAGGAGGAGAGATTTGTACATTTGGCTACTTTCAAACATGGAGGAGTAGGCTCCCAATAGGTTCTCTGCATTAGGTGCTTTCTAGGGGAGCAGCACACCACGTGATGCCTGCAACAAATTCAAAAATTCTCTTAGAATCAGAACACCTGTAATAAATTCATTCCACGAATTTTCTGAACCTCCTAGTCCATGTGTTGCACATTCTTGCAGTGCTGTTTTCTTTTATTTTTTTTTGAGATAGAAGAGTGAAAAGATTTTTTAAATGAACCTGCATTTCAGCATTGTGTGAAGTGCTTTTCTTTCCCCATCCTCTATCTTTATCTTAATTAATATATCTTAAAGTCCTCTTGTTTTATCTCTTCTACATTTTACAAATATTGCTTTTATGTAAATTCATAGAGTTTGAGGAAGAATTACAACTAGTATTTATATAGTGCTCTACACTATTATTTTATGCTTTCAAAAATGGTTTTACACATTTTCAGGGGCCAAAACCAGGCTATAGTTCATGACATAAACTGTGCTTGAGATTTGTAGCTGGTAGTGTGCTGGAGATGGCTCATCCTGGCTCCTGAGTGCATCTCTTTCCACCTCCACATTCATCTCTTCCCAACACTATGTTGGTATCTTGACATGGGCATAAAATTGGCCATGGTGGAGGTATTTACACAATGTAAATGGGCAAATACCACACATTAGAGACTTTTCTTTTCTTCTGGAGAATCTATTCTTAAATATTTATCCACCCACACACTGCCTGTAGATGAAATTTCCACAGCTATCACTTTCTTCCCTTGACACCACACCTCACCACTGCCTAGTTTGTCTCTACCAACAACAGACTTTATGTTTTTGTTAGCACTGTGACAACCCGTGCAAGGAACGTCAAGCCAGAGCATCAGGTATCATGGAAGAGGCAAGCCACAAGAGAGGAAGAAAAGTGATATCATTTTTCCTAGTACCTGCTAAAATTACTTCTGAAGCCTTAAAAAAAAAAAGTCCAAAAAAACTCAGTGCCCCTAGAAGTAGGTAAGCTGCACAGTTACTTACATAGTACATAAATACTGATCCACCCACAGATAACAATATGTTGAGACAAACATATAGTCATACTTATGGAAGGTGAAGTTTGATTTTAGTGGAATGACGTATAATTTAAGTGTTTTAGTTGTGTAGTGGATGTCCATATATGATCTCTGATTCCACTGCAAAGTCTGAATGCATGTGCTCAAATTAGCTCAAATTCTAAATCTGTGGTACCAGGATTCCTTTTGAAGGACTACGTTTTTACTACTTATATTTTGACATTTCTTCACAGTTCAGGCGATCATTACCAAATATTCGAGGTGGGAGTACTGGCCAATCCCAAAAATGTTCTAGCAACAGCCAAGTCATAAAACAAATATTTTAACCCACACACATTGTATCCATTATAGTCTGAAAAAAATAGGACTCTTGATACCAGTCATGTATATAATAATTAAACAATCTAAAACCCCTGTGGCACTTGTAAAAACTGTGCAGCTTCTTTGTTTTGGCAATATAATTTTCTGTCCGTAGCAGAGACATATTAGAGGGAAAATCTTTGTGTGTGAGGACATATCAAAGAAGATCGTTGTTTGTTTGATTGTGCTTTGTTTTGTCTTTTTCAGAATGCGTTTGGTTTGTTTTTAATTTTTCTTTCTTAAGGGAATACTGTCCAAGCCAAATTCCACTATGTCAAAGTTCAGTGTTGATAGCTGGCATCCATGTAGACCATAAAGAATGAGTGATACTCATCTTGTGGGGTCAGCCTTTCCCTGAAAATACTACCCTTCATTCCACCTCTGCCATTTTTCTTAGTCTATTTTTCTTAGTCTATTTCCTTCTAGTCTGTTTCTCTCTAACTCAAATCTCTCTTCCATCCTGATGGACTTCTTCTTCCTATCTGTCGAAGTCCTCCTTGACTGCACTAGTGACACAGATCTTTTTCTTACTAGTTTTCCACTCATAGTTTTCCTTGTCATTTGGGCTAACTGCAAGTCTCATTATCTCAAAAGTTCCTCAAAGATAGAGAGCTAACAATTTATTTTTTGTGTTCCCTGTACAAATCCATGCGCAATGTTAGATACTGAGTAGGTATACAGTCAATAACTTTGATTCATTTTATGTAGATTTGAAAAACATTAAATACACATTCCTTGGCCATTATCAAAGCTATGAAAAGAGGAGTGGCTTATGTGACATCACGTCTATTTTTCAATGCAGACTTCAGCTAATCTGAGAAACTGCATATTTCATGCTCTATACTTCTCCTACTTACTGCTAGATGTCCTGTTTACCTCTGAAAGAGCCACGTACTTCTGTTTAATTTAGGCATATGAAGTTAATCCCTGCAGATAATGGTTAGAATAAGTTGTCCACTATGTATTCAAATAGTGCAGGTACAATATGTACATTCTCAAAGCATCAAAAAGAATAACAGCAATCCTGATTTTTTCTGAGGAAAAATTTTTATACTCCATTAAAACTTAAAGAGATACCATGTGAAATTCAAGTTGAATTTTCTTATGCTAATTATGGTATTGATTTAATTTCAAATTAAACAACTGGGAGCTCACTATCTACATATGGTTACTAGGGTATCCTGATTTACCTAATACACGTAGCTTTAAGATTGATTATTGCCCAGGGGCAGTGGCTCTGTAATCCTAGCACTTTGGGAGGCCGAGGCAGGAAGATCACTTGAGGTAAGGAGTTCGAGACCAGCCTGGCCAACATGGCAAAACCCCATCTCTACTAAAAACACAAAAATTAGTCAGAAACTGCTTGAACCCAGGAGGTGGCGGCTACAGTGAGCTGAGATTGTGCCACTGTACTCCAGTCTGGGTGACAGAGTAAGACTCCGTCTCAAAAAAAAAAAAAAATACAATTTTTTTGCGACGGAGTTTCACTCTTGTTGCCCAGGCTGGAGTGCAATGGCGCGATCTCGGCTCACTGCAACCTCTGCCCCCTGGGTTCAAGCGATTCTCCTGCCTCAGCCTCCCAAGTAGCTGGGATTACAGTCATGCACCACCATGCCCAGCTCATTTTGTATTTTTTTGGTAGAGACGGAGTTTCTCCATGTCGGTCAGGCTAGTCCCGAACTCCCGATCTCAGGTGATCCACCCGCCTCAGCCTCCCAAAGTGCTGGGATTACAGGCGTGAGCCACTGCACCCGGCCAAAAAAACTGTATTTAAAGGTAGTATGAGAGCACGGGGAAAGGAGAAATGTGTGAGGATCTGGGATGACTTAGGAGGATCTGGGATGAAAAAAAGATTGACTATTGCTTTTTTGCACTTTAATCATATATGAGTGCACTGAAAATGTTCTCATTATTTAAAATATCTTGCAGAAAATAATTTCTAAACATGCATTTTGCAAGATAAATAGTAAGCTCCTAACATATATTTACTAAAAATAGATGCTTTCAGATGATATTTCTTAATCACAACCCTTTTTCCCCTTGTACTCACTAGAGAGCCAGCCTTAGTCCAGCAATATTTTTAGCCCAGTCTCATAATTCTCTTTTCCAGCATGGGCAAATATAATTTCTAATATAATTTGTTAAAAAGTCTCTACTGATTCTATTTTAACTTTGTATCTCTTTGATTCATTGTGCATGATCCACTTTCCTTGGCACAGAACTGGAAAGCATAGAGTAGGGAGGTAAGGGTAGGTAGGCTACAGTGACTCTTACCAAGAGGAGGAAAGCTAACTCACTGTTGCTCACGGATTCTATGACTGCTCTTCTCTCCTCTTTCTCTCATTCATTTTACTTCCAATTAAGTTACAATACAACTTTGAAAGATAAGATATGATATATCAGATTATGAAAGCAGCTTAGATTAGTGAAGACTTTGGCATGTATAGAAAGGATGACTGTATTCTGAAAGATTATTGATAAATTATAAACGATATTACATTCAAAATAAATAAATACATTTTATTCTCTGGGTCCTAACTTAGGCACTTTATACATTCAATTTTGGCATAATGGAACTGTGTCATGATAAGTATAGCATTATTGGATTCTCTAAATATCAACAATACTTTGAGGTCTTTAAAGAGGTTGTGTCTTAAATCACTCAAAATAGATTCAGGATCTATATGAACCATTTATGGAAATATAACCTGTTTGAGGAAACAAGTTCACTCTCTCCCAATCCTGATGATTATTGCCCTGGAGTAGGCCTCCAACAGCTCCTGCTTAGATCAGTACCACAATCTCTTCACTGGTCTTGCCTCTTGCCAATTTATCTCCCACATTGCTGCTAGAAGTATTTTTCTAAACTTCTCAGTGGCTTATCATCCCCTACAGAATAAAAATTCAAATTCGGCCAGGCACGGTAGCTCACAGCTGTAATCTTGCACTTTGGGAGGCAGAGGTAGGTGGATCACCTGAAGTCAGGGGTTCAAGACCAGCCTGGCTAACATAGTGAAACCCTGCCTCTACTAAAAATACAAAAATTACCCAGGTGTGGTGGTGGGTGCCTGTAATCCCAGCCACTTGGGAGGCCACAGGAGAATCACTGGAACCCAGCAAGTAGAGGTTGCAGTGAGCTGAGATCGTGCCTCTGCACTCCAGCCTGGGCGACACAGTGAGATTCCGTCTCAAAAAAAAAAAAAAAAAAAAATCCAAATTCAACTAGCTGCATAAGTTCTTAATAGTCTAGCCCTGCCTATATTTCTTATTTCTTTTCCTGGAAGTTCACTGTGTATAAGTTGCAAGCACACCAAGTTAACCCCCAAATACTACAGTGTTTTATGCTTCTGTGCCTTTCTCATATGGTTCCTTCTGTCTGATTTTCTCTGTTTCACTATTATGCTGCTACAAAGTACTTATAATGTTTATGGAATAGATTCTGAGGAAAGGCAAGGCAGTTTCTGTAAGGGGAAAATTGTAAATATTTGCTAATGCTCTTATAAGCACATAAATATCATTTTTTAGACTACTTCAAACTGATTTGATGTGGCTCAACAAACAAGGTTTTTGTTTGTTTGTTTGTTTGTTTTAGAGTTACTGTTATTATCCTAGGATGAAACTGATTTTTTTCATTGGCGGAGGTGAGACACTTTTTAAAACCTGGCTTTGAATAAGTTGTGATTTTTTTTTCCATCCCCAAACACCTGTTGTATGGACAATAATTCTATTAGTTTCATTGGCTAACTACTGTGATAAGCCTCATGAGGGATGGGTTAGGCAGGGGATGGATTTTCTAAATGAGGGTATAGGGAGAGTAGGTAATCAGAATCTCCACAGAGTATGTGTAGATTAAAAAAGCAGTGATCCTGACACTTTTTTCCCGAAGGATATTTTTTGCCCAACAATTTCTGCCCCCATCCCTAGTCTATCATGTTGAGAATCACTGGTTCTTAAAAGATAAACAGAAAAGGAATTAGTTTGAATTAATATTTTAAATAAAAATGTGTTAACAGTGAGATTCCTCTAAAATGATCCAACTTAGTTGACATTTTTATAAATGATCTAAAAGTATGTATGTGTAGTGAAAATTCCAAGTTTGTAGGTTAGGCTAACATCTCTAAATTCATGAACTAAGATAATGATGATTAAATGTTGGAAGACAGAACATTTATATATAGGCAGGCAAAAAACTGGCAGATGACTTTTAATGTATTAAATGTTGTAATAAAATTTAAATTATATTTACAAGATAAAAGTCACTGAATACTGATTTCCTTGCAAAAATGACACCAATAAATCATTTTGGATGTTCCCATAAAAATGTTATCTTAGTATGCACTGGTTCCAAATGACCAATAAAATAATGGACACTATCAGGAAGAATGTAAGACGCAAAACAGAACATATAATATCTCTGTGTAAACAGTGTGGTCTATCTACATCTGGAAGACAGATGCCATTCTCCTTGCTTAGCACTAATAAAAACTATACAGTACAATGGAAGCATCCTGCAATTAGAATGAATGAATGAGTAACGTAAGACATACATGACATACCTAAAAAACATTTTGGCTATCATCTAGAATAATAAATGTTTATTAAGGTGATAATAAACACCTTAACTAGTTTCTAGTTAAGAAACTATAATGTTATAAAGGTCTAGTTAAGAAACTACAATGGACTGTATTCAATGTATATAAAATCATAATATGGATAAGAACAGAGGCTTGGATGACTCATGAAATATTAGAACTAGAATGTACTTCTTAATTTTATTTTTGTTTTTTGAGATGGAGTCTCACATTGTTGCCAGGCTGGAGTGCAGTGACACGATCTCAACTCATTGCAACCTCTGCCTCCTGGATTAAAGTGATTCTCCTGCCTCAGCCTCCCAAAGAGGTGGGATTACAGGCGCCTGCCACCATGTCTGGCTTTTTTTTTTTTTTCGGTAGAGACAGGTTTCGTCATGTTGGCCAGGCTGCTCGAACTCCTGAGCTCAAGTGATCTGCCCACCTTGGCCTCCCAAAGTGCTGGGATTACAGGCATGAGCCGCCACGCCTGGCCTACTTCTTAAAGTGTTAATGTGTTAGGAGCAAGATAGATAAATAGATACGCTATCTTACATAGTACATAGAAAACATATGTAAGTTGTTACCCATAATATGAGTGTTGCTTGCTGAAAATATAAACAGATTCAAGAGAGATTTAGCCAAAATCAAAAAAGAGAGACCTATAATTGATTGGAAAACTAGAGATATTTGGGGTTCTCTCAACCTTTTTGAGTTGGCATCATAAAATACAATCTTATATAAAGTATTATTTAAATTTACCATGGAATTTTGTGCTTATTTAATTAAACTCAAAAGTGTAATGAAAATTAGAAGGAAATTTAGCAAATATTTTGTTATTCAATCTAACCTTAGTTTTTCAGACATTCAGTATGATTAGGAAACTTGTTAATTCTTTAATCTTGGAATAATAACGTTCACATGCCAACTTATAATTTGACACACTACTTAATATGGTGTTTTTGTATCTCTATCTATTTCAGCATTTATTGAGGGTGTGTCAAATACAAATCCCTGTACCAATACTGGGGGTTAGCAGAAACATAAGATAGTCTCTTCAAAGAGTTTACAACCTAGATTTAAAAATAGGCAAAATTTATAAATAAAAAGAGAACAATAGAGGTGGGTGCTAATTAATAGTACAGTAGTATGTTCTTAAAGTAAAATAGATGACAACAGATTAGAAAACTACTAATCACTATGGAGAAACTGGAATTTCAATTTGGTTATTCAGGTAGGTGGAAGCTGTTAAAATACTAATTATCAAGCTTTACCTCAGACCTATTGGATCAGACTTTCTGAGGAATGGGAAGTGGAAACCTGACAATCTTTTAGAGTTCATCTTGTGATTCCATGCAATCAGTCTATGAGGCAATACTTGGGAAATATTTGAGTAGAGAATTCTATGTAATTCTAGGAACTGGTAGGCAGAGCAGGTAAACACTCCAACATTTTGCACGGGAGAGGAAGACAATGAATAAATCTGTTTGAAGTCAAAGGATCTTCTAAGTTGTAAATAAAAGAGGTTTTGGTTTGCTTTTAATAGAGTACACCACTGAAATTTTTGGAGCAGAAGAGTAACCTTTATAACATATATCTTATGAATACATAAAGGGTTAAAGTCAGAAGGGCTGGAGGCAAAGGTCTAGTTAAGAAACTATAATAATAGGTGAGGCACAAGAAAATGAAGGCCTGGACTAATGTGATGGCAATGGAAACAGAAGAGAACTGCTGGATATACATTGGTAATATAGAGAGGAAACATAATTGTTTCTGCTAAGAGCTTGGGTGTCTTTAACCTTTTTAAAATCTTTTAATTATCTTCTTAAGTAAACTCAGATGTTTTTATTTCTGCCTCTTTTTCCTTTCACTTTCATTTCTGTGAAAAAATATTAACTACTCCACATAAGAATTCCTTGTTTAGACTGCTAGCAAAGAACATATGCTTTAAAAGTACTAAGAAAGCCAATGACCAAAATGACTTTAAATCATGCTTTAATTTTTCCATGCTGATGACCAGCATGATTTAAAACTAAAATATTTAGAATTATCTTATGCGTGGGTAGCAGAACATTTAAACACAAGTTAAAGAGGGAGGGAAGAAAGATTACATTGTATACCTACTGGATAGTAAATTTCACGGAGCATGTAAGTATTTAAAATAAAGGGAGAAAGTGGATGTGTAGTTTATCATCTAAGCTGGTGTCTCTGAATTAGATAAAGTGTAGCATAACATGCTTTGTGACTCCTAGAGGTAGCTATGAACAAAGCGTTAATGAAAGTTTCTATAACTTCTTTTTCTGACCATTTTCCGCCTTCAATTTCATTCTTAGTGCCCTTGTGATCACTTCCTTCTAGCCCAATCAAATTCTGCTCTCAGAGAAGGTATAGTCACTTATACACAGTATAAATGTATGCATAGGTGTTAACTCCTCCCGGGTACATTTGTATTTTGAAACTTATCTCTCATCCTATGTAATGAAAATCTGCTTTCCTGTTGAAGATATTTTAGACTTTAGGAAAATCGAGAAAATGGAAGAGATTTTCTAGATGGTGGGAAGAGATTGCTTCAACTGTTTCCATTTCACATACAAATCTGATACTTTCTCACATGTTCTGGGACTATAATATCCACACCTATTCTGATAATTCTGGAGCCATTTTTGAAAAAACATAGTGAAGTGTTATATTTAGCAGATGTAAACAGTCTACAATATCAGAGAAATAATTCTTTCTGGATAAAAGTTTAGAATCTTTAGCGATTAGAGAGTATGCAAAGAGTATTTCCTCCTGTCTGATTCAGGGAATATATCTTCTCTGGCCCAAAGGAGAAAGGTGGGTCCCTTGCATTCCTGAGAGGCCATAAATGATAAGGAAAATGATCAGTACATTGGTATGGAAACGTAAGTCTGTGCAATACAGTTCAATGATGTTCCCATGACATTCTTCAGTAATATGCTACTGGATAAATTTCACACTGTGTATTGCACAACCGAATAGTTTGCTTCAAATTCTGATATAGTTCTAACCCTGCTGAAACAAGCTGCTGCAACTTAAATTCTTTCAAAAGAAAATATTGCTATAATTGTACCACATGCTGATGTACTTTCTAAAGATTTTCAATGTTTTTCTTTATAAATCCCTGAATGAATGACATAATTATTTTTAGTTAACCAGACATGCCATTTAAATGGTCTTTGCTATCATTATAAAATAGATACAGGATTAATAAGAAGTATATTTGATTTATTCCCTAATAATGAGGATGATGTGGAATCAGTTCTCTTGTTGCAGGACATTTCAGTGATACTTGATACCAGCAATTACGCAATCATGTGGAACTGTTTTGAATTTCATGCTGGTTTGAGGGGAATTATACTTTCTGGGTTTCAGTAATAATTTATCTACTTGTGTTTCTTTCTTGCAGGCTTCGATTAGTTTTCTAATTTCTTTTAGTGTATTCCAAGTTTCTGACTTAAATCTGTTATTTAACAGCTACAGGGCATGCTTTCTTAGGGTAAAGTGATCCAACGACAAGATTAGTTTTATCAACCATATGTATCACTGTGCTTTCGTACAATAGTGGACTCCAGGGTTCATGGGAAAAGAGAAGAACCTGGAAGCAGGTTCAGTATCCAGCCTGCTGGAGGTCACTACCTCCACAGAGTCCTTTGTGTTGTCCCTTCAAAGTGAAAGTCAATAAAGAAATGTGGAGAAAGTGAACTCAGTTCTTTCCTAACTCAAACACTGAATCATTCCCTCCAGGCAGCAAAGCCAACACGTACACAGCATATCCAATTAATGGTCCTACCCCAACACTAACACAGACAGAAGCGGTTTGTCTTCCATGCTAAGCAGTCACTCTGCTTAATTGATGGAACAAGTTTATTTCAACTTAAGTGCTCTTAATTTGGGCTTTTTCTATTTCACTGTCACTTTTGAAAAAGTCAATTCTGAAAAACATGCATACATTACTGAAGGTCATTTGCTTATGTTTCAGGTTGACACCTTAAAAAATACAGCTACATGTTTTGTGTATATGTATATATCTTACATGATTTTGACTTGGTTCATGATGGAAGTAACTTATACAAGTTGTTTACAAGAAAATAAATGACTCATAAAACATCTGTAAAATAAACGTAAGACTGAATGAAATTAATGTAAAATGGTACTTGAGTCATTTATTTTCTAAGACATTTGTCTATAACAGTTGATATAAAACTTATATTACTCTGCTTTCAAACATATTTTCTTTTAGAGAAATATTTCTTGATTAGAGATAATTACACCACTTATCTCATTGAATATTGTCTATACAGAAAACTGCTGTTTACTCCAGGGATACTCTTAAAATTAAATTAAATTAAATTCTATTTCTATTTGAAGGATATGGAGCATTACAATTAATTATTAAAATATTTTATATTTAATTTTTAAAAATTATATGTGACTTATAAGCACTATCTTTACTTCATTCTAAAATCTCAGACCAACGAATCGCTTGGCTTTTCATGCACAATTTTTACTCCCTTTCTTAGAGTCAGAACAAGAAAAATTTATTTCTTAGTCAAGACCAAAACAGTGGCTTATGGATTAAATTATTAGGTGTCACTTCAATAAAGTATTGAATTGAAGTAATTCAATAAAGTATTTACTTAAATTCCTTGATTTTACTATGAGGCAGACAAAAAGTAGCCAAGGACTTCATTTGCAACAACTAATTAGTAGTTGGCAGAGAATGAAATAATCTTCATTATCAAGATACTGGTTACAACTAAGCTATGCTTTTAAAAGTGATTGATAATAGGAATAATGTGATTGAGAAGCGACTGGCTGAAACATATTGTCATTATCTTTCAATTTTTTATGACTCTCTTAGTCATAACGATAAGCAAACTCAAAAAGAGAAATGGTGATAAATAGAACTGAGAAAATGTAAATCCACTTCAAACCGAAGAATTCTCACCTTCACAGTACAATTAAGAGTTTAATGATTCCATCTTTTCATTAGAGGATGGCATTAAATAGAAATGGTAGCTATGCTTTAATATATTTCTTAATTCTCTGGTAAAATTTAAGCCCTGCATACAACCATAATCAAAATGGGACATTCTAATGTTTTGAAGAGCACAGTGTTATGATCAGAGCATGGAAAATGATGGAATTCTAAAATGTTACTGTAGATTGTAAATTAAAGAGGGAGGCAGGGGTAGAAAAACCACATGTGAGGATACCTTAAGTGACACCTGATAATTCTTTAACACTGGGAACATTGGGAACACTGAGTACATATTAAATATTTTTAAAATTAAAACACTAACATTATCACTATATTTTAAAAAGTCAGATATGAAATATTTTGGTGCTGAACAAATTTCTTTTTTATTACCAATAAGCAATTCTGTTGATCCTACATATCTAGTACAGCTATAATTTCGCTGTGGATCTAGATCACAAAGTGATTTTCTTATGCCAAATTTAGGACCAGTATATACAAAACCACTATGACTTCAAACTTAATATCTTTATAAAAACTCCAACACATTATCACTCCCACCTAGTAAAAATAGCATCCCCTTAACCTTTCTCATACCTTAATTCTCAAAATGACCTGGGTTTGAAATGATACTTGACTTCTTTAACGTCTTTTGCTTTAGCCTCAACATCCATTGGCCTGGAAGTTGAAAAAATGGGCATAGCAAGAGGAATGTATAAATGTGATAGAAATAATTTGGATCACTGCTATTAAGTATAAATGAGTATTTGTGATCTATCATGTTTGCTGACGTTTGACATTAAGGTGGTACATTCCAGCATTATGTATCACTTCCTAGAAGATCAACAAAGTAGAAATGCAGTGACAAGGGTGTCATCTAGAAAGAATGAAAAGAAATACTTCCAAGAACTCAAACAGCTTGCTGGGAGAAATTCCAGGATGTAAGGACACCAAGGGAACTACTGCAGCCCACTTGGAACATATTTGTTGTGTTTGTTCTACATCTTGTGTCTGAGATGGTCACCAATCATGTATAATGTAAACTGTTTTTCTTGACTAGATGTGAAAGTGAAAAGTCTTGTTGATACTCTTTTCTATGCTACAGCTTATTAGAAAAGGTAAGCACTTTTAGAGGGAGTAGAAAAACTAATTCAGAAAGGAAGCCAAGAAGAAAAAAATATAAAGAGGCTAGGGAATCCAAACCATCGTTAAGAATATGGAAATTGTAAGGCTGGGTACAGTGACTCGTGCCTGTAATCCCGGCACTTTGGGAGGCCGAGGTGGGTGGATCACCTGAGGTCAGGAGTTCGAGACCAGCCTGGCTAACATGGCAAAGCCCCTTCTCTACTAAAAATACAAAAATTAGCTGGTGTGGTGGCACACACCTGTAATTCCAGCTACTCGGGAGGCTCACGGAGGAGAATCGCTTGAACCTGGGAGGTGGAGGTTGTAGTGCGCCTAGATGGCGCCACTGCACTGTAGCCTGGGCTACAGAATGAGACTATCTGAAAAAAAAAAAAAAAAAAAAAAAGATTGTGGCAAATGTAATGCATTTATATACAGAAGAAAGATGACAGATATGTAGAGTACTGAACATAGTTAAATAATCAATAACTTGTTTTATTCAAAAATGAAAAGTTATGATTTTCTAATCAAGAATGGTGAACCTGGTCTTTTTGAGAGTGGCAACAGCATCTCATGCTTTATGTAACAATAATGAGTATCCAGAAAAGCTAGCTGACATTAGGTAATTTCTTGGCTAGGAAGCAGCTGAACACAGGTTTGACAGTTTGCTGAGGGGGGAGCTGTGGTCTTCCTGACATGTGTATCAAGATGTAAAGGGCAGCCAGAAAAGATTTATCAAGCTAACTAAATGCTGACACATGTAGGAATAAATGACAGCACCAGAAGAAACTTGGAATCCCTCATGACAGTGAAGTTCCAGATAGGAAAATGAAAGACATGACAGCACAGGTGTTGTTTTCATTTTTTCTTCTAGTTTTATCTCATGACTTTAGAAGTGAAAAAAAAAAAAAGCTGTGAAAGTAAACACCTGGCCATTAACAACAGTGTTGAAAATAAGACTTGTCTTTCAGGCTGCTGGCTTAGAATAACTGAAAAAATAGGCTCCTGGACTTGTATGTACATTTTCTGAAGAATGCATTTGAAGTAAAATGAAATTGGGGTGCATTAGTTAAGATTCAGTTTGGCTTAAAAAATTGTTTATTTCTCCATGCAATAAACGTTTGGAGGAGTGACAACTCTGCTCCACAAAAACATCTGGAAGTTTCCAGGTCCATTTAGCTCACTGTTCCACAATCTCTTTGTTCTCATAACCCAAGGTAGAATCCAAATTCCAGCAGGCATATGGAATAAAGGGATTAAAAGTGAGCACAAAGGGCTTCTGCTGGCTATCTTTTATGGAAGATTTTTGGAAGTTGCCATAGGACATTTCAGTTAAATCATATCAGCTAAAACTTGGTCACATGGCCACATCAAGCTGCAAAAAAGACTGGAAAATGGAAAGTTTATTTTATGCAGTCAGCTAAAAATTCTATTGCCATGGAAAAAAGAGAGAATAAAAGTTGGAAACAATTAAGAATCTTTACTCAGAAAGTTGGGGAGAAAAATGCCTACACATGATTGAAGTAATGAACATCATAATGAATGACATTATATTGTCATAAGCCTGAAGACTTATGGGGCAAAGATATGACAAGAAGAGAATAGAAAGCTTATTATGCCTCATAAGAAAAGGGCCAGAATCAAAACGTGTAACCTCAAATGGGTAGGAAAAAAGCACAGATGCAATGATAAATAGTAGATGGAAAAGTTACATGACATTATAGACGAAGACATTTCCCAAATTTGCCAATGACAAATAAGAGAAAGGAGTAGCTAATTTTTTGGGTACCATACATTTTAATATATTCATGTATCAGTTATTTGTGATTTATTCCATGCCAAATTATAAACAGAATTGAAGTGGCTGAATTAAAACTCACCATTTCTTAAGCAATTGTATGTGGACCACTCAAATGTTTCCAAAGGTACTTGGGGGATTAATTTAACTAAAGGCATACTGTAATCTTTTTTCAACTTATAAATTTTAAAAAAATAATGTTGTATTTTTTCAATTTAGAAAAGAATGGTTTGAGTGCCTCCACAAAGATATCAAATATGAATGCCTGGAATTTAGAAATATGAGATAGATTTACTCACAATTTTGTTAACTCATTCTTTTGTCATTTAATGAAGTCATGATGATGTTTACTGTTATATAAATAAGTTCATTCATTGTCATATGTTGCTAAATTTATAACCTTAGCAAACCATTGGTTAACAAGAGAAAGTATAAAGAACACTGAGTTAAATATAAGTTATTAGAAGCATAAAATAACTCAAAAATTCGTTTTTATTTTATTTTTTAAACCGACATATATTTGACAATTTACGGTTAACTTTTAGATAATTTTCTTCAGATCAGTACAGTGCTAGTGCCAAGAATGGGTCTGGAAATAAATAATAAACACTTGTTAAATATCTTTGTATGTTACAGAAAATATTCTGACAATCATATTGGAGTTGGTCTCACGTTTTGGAGGGGTATAACGACTCTCTACACCTGCAATATTTTATTTATGGAGCATTATTTGCAAATAGAAGAATAAAATTATTTCTCTTATTTCAACATTTAGAAACCCAAGAAATTTTAAAAATAAGTGAGCTAATTTTTTTAAAGCATAGAAAGAATTTTAATGATTAGATCCCAAAACTAGATTTTGTCATCTTTGATGCTATAACATTTATATTTCAACATATATTTATTTAACTCACTTTTAATTCTACACATGCTATATGAGGTCATTTTGAAATTTATGCTTTCAAAAATCATGAGGTTTTTAAAAGTGTAATTAATTTAAAGAAAATGAAGAACATTCATCATTTGTTGAAGGGGAACAGTTGACATTTGCCTTTATATATAAAATATATTTAATCAAACTTTATAATATAACCTTGAAAAATATACTAACCTAAAACAAAATTTATTTTTGATAGGCATACTTTTAATTGTATTCAAACTCTAAAATAATGACAGAATTAAAAATATTTTTAAGGAGATGGTGAGATTGTGTTACTGTAAAATACGTTTATAGTCTATATCAAGGAAAATAATGAACAATATTCTGTCTTAGGCTTTCTATATCAGTCCAGTTCTTGCTGAGACACTTATTTTAAGTAAATAATGTAGCTGGTAAAGAGTCTGGAATTCATACCATATGAGAAAGGGCCAAAGAAACTATGGATGATGGGAAGCATGATCATTGTCTTCACCTCTTTCAAGGGCTGTTATGTGGAAATGGTATGATTTATTCTGCATAGCTTCAGAGGATATATTCACGTATAATTGGTAACACAATCAACGCTACTTGCAAATGTAATGAACCACCTGAAAACTGGTAACCTACAATAAATAAATGAGATTATATTGCTGACAGGCAGGTAAATCAATGGGACAAAACAGTCAATAAAAGGTAAAAGAGAGGCATCAATAAAAAAAGGAATAGAATGTTTAATAAATGATGTTGGGAAAAACTAGATTGCTATTTGAAGGGATAAAATATCAGTTTAGGGCAGGAGCCCCCAACCCCTGGGCTGCGGACCTGTACTCCTCTGTGGTCTGTTAGGAACTAGGCCACAGAGCAGGAGGTGAGTGGCAGGTGAGCAAGCATTCCACCTCCTGTCAGATTAGCTGCGGCATTAGAATCACATAGGAGCGTGAACCCTACTGTGAACTGCATATGCCAGGGATCTAGGTTGTGTGCTCCTTACGAAAATCTCACCAATGCTTGACGATTTGAAGTGGAACGGTTTCATCCTGAATCTCCCCCTGGCCCCCGGCCCCTGACTGCTGGTTTAGAGTATCATCTCACACCATACCCCAGAATTAATTCCAGATGAATTTAAAATAATTTGAATTTATATTTAAAATTCAAACTATAAAAGTTAGAATAAACTATATTTCAGACAATGGTATGGAAAACATACTTTTAAGCATATATACAATATAATAAATTATCACAAAAGATCTATATAGAATTGGCTACACAAAAATTGATCAGTTTGATTAACTTTTCACCCTGCACTTCGGTAGGGCACGATTAGTGAAATATGAGAATTAGGACTAGAATAAGGAATGTTCAACCGAGCCAAACAGTGCATAAAAGAAAGCGTTATTGAAAGCACTCTTGGATTTGGCAATTAGGAGTTTATTCATGAGCTTGAAGAGAGAACGCCAATAAAGAGATTAGAAGTTAGGATGCAAAAGTTAAATTGAAGAAAAATGAGCAGATTCTAGCTACATGTTTAAAAAAGTTGGTGCTAGTGAAAAGGAACCAGGGTAGTCCTTTGAAAAGATTTCAGAGTTAAGGACAGGGACATTTTATTCATTTGACCCATAGGCACAGAGCTGGGAGCCTGTGGAAATTTCAAAGGCTTGCAAATGTATTTAAACTTTAATATTAAGATAGTGACAGTAAAATTTGAAAATAAAATATACAGATTAGCAGACATTTAACAAAACATTACACTAACTTTATTATTTATTACATTTATTAATTTTTTTCATGACCTCTAAAAACAATTTGATTTTTTTTACTTTGTAACAATTCCCAAGAATGTACACAATTTGCAGAAAATTTACAGCTAGAGATGGGCGCGGCGGCTCATACCTGTAATCCCAACGCTTTGGGATCCACCTGAGGCCAGGAGTTTGAGACCAGCCTGGCCAACATGGCGAAACCGGGTCTCTACTAAAAATACAAAAATTAGGTGGCCGTGGTAGCGCATGCCTGTAATTACAGCTACTTGGGAGGCTGAGGAACAAGAATTCCTTGAACCTAGCAGATTCAAGACCCTTGACGATTTGGCCCTAACTCTTTTTCCACCCTCTCACTATTTTGTTACACTTCCTATTCCAGACATGTAAGCTCTAATTTCAATCTTCTGAACATGACTTTTGAATCTTTGCTTCCGTGGCCTTGCACATAGTACTTTCATCTCTCAATTAGCACGTTTCCATCTTTTCTACCTATGTCAGTTCTATTCGTCCATCAAGATCTAATTCAAGCTCTGTTCCTCAAATCCTCCCTTGACCACTTCTTTCTTCTGAATTCCTATTTACTTTCCTGTGTGTGTGTGGTTTTTTTTTTTTTTTTTTTTTTGCAATTGGCATATACTGCTAGGTTTTATTTTTTTCTGTGGAAAGAGAAAATACTAACTGAATTTTTGTATATATTTATTAATATCCAGATGTGATATCATAATTAAAGTAATCAGATCAAGTTTCTAAAATATTACTGGCTCTTATTTTCCATTCCCAAACACCTGAGAGATACTGTACACTTAACAAGTGAAACAGTGGTCTGTATGTCGAGTATTTGTATCCTACAATTTCCAAAGTGTGTTTTTATTATGACCTTACTCCTCCTTACTGTCTGTATTTCACAAAAAGAAGTTATCCATTGGGTAAGCAGATCTTAATCCATTACCAAAGACATTTTTAATAGTAATTAATAACAAATCCCATATGTTCTATATATTCGGGACACGAATAAATAATGCAAAATGTCACTACAAATAGTTTCTCTACACTCAATATTATTAAAGACAGCTGCATTTAAAAATTAGTAGACTTTGTATTTTAGAACACTTTTAGATTTACAAAAAAAAAAAAAAAAAAGTTGTCTTATTCAATACTACAGCCATGTGGCCTGGGACAGAATCTAGCACAAAATAATGGCTTATGCCTGTAATCCCAGCGCTTTGGGAGGTGGAGGTGGGAGAATTGCTTGAGGCCATGACTTCAAGAACAGCCTGGACTTTTAAATT
>NW_012108674.1:2483769-2542081 GCF_000951045.1 Mandrillus leucophaeus
GCGTGGTGGCGAGCGCCTGTAGTCCCAGCGCCTCCGGAGGCTGAGGCAGGAGAATGGGGTGAACCTGGGAGGCGGAGCTTGCAGTGAGACGAGATCTCGCCACTGCACTCCAGCCTGGGCAACAGAACGAGACTCCGTCTCAAAAAAAAAAAAAAAAAAAAAAAAAAAAAAAAAAGAGCAGATAATAGAGTCCCCATAAACAATCTCCATTTCCCCCCACAGTTCCTCCATTATAAACATCTTGCATTAACGTGGCACATTTGTTAGAATAGATGAGCCAATATTTATTTATACTGTTAGTTCATACTAAGGTCCAGGCTTTGCTCTGTATAGTTGTATGAGTTCTGACAAATGTATATTATGTATCCACTATTACAGTATTATGCAGAAGAGTTTCACTGATTTAAAAATCCCCTGTGATTCAGGTTTTCATCCTTTTTCTGCTCTCCTCAAGGCCCTTGCAACCACTGATCTTACTGTCTCTAAAGTTTTGCCTTTGCCAGAATGTCATATGGCTGGACTCATACAGTATGTGGCTTTTTCAGACTGGTTTCTTTCACTTAGCAATATGTACTTAAAGTTCCCCTTGTCTTTTTGTGGCTTCACAGCTCAATATCTTTTTATTGCTAAATAATATTCCAATGTATACGTGTACCATAGTTTGTTTATCCATTTACCTATTGGATATGTTGTGTCTAGTTTTTGATGGTATGGATAAAGCTGCTATAAATAGTCATGTTCAGGTTTTTGTGTGGACATAAGTTTTCAATTCAATTGGGCAAATACCTGGGGGCATGACTGCTAGGTTATATATTAAGAGTATGTTTAGTTTTTAAGAAACTGCCAAACTGTCTTACCATGTGACTGCACCATTTTGCATTCCCACTAGTAATGGAAGAGTTTTGGTTGCTTTGCATCCTTGCCAGCATACAGCACTGTCAGTTTTTTGGAGTTTAGTTGTATAGAGGTATCTCATTGTTGTTTCAATTTGCAATTCCTTTTTAAATAATTTCAACTTTTATTTTAGATTCAGGGGGTACATTACAGGACTGTTACCTGGGTATACTGTGTGATACTGAGGTTTGAGGTATGACTGCTCACGTCACCCAGGTACTGAGCATAGTACCTAATGGTTTTTCAACCCTTCCCTCATCTACTCCCCACCAGTAGTCCCCAGTGTCAGTTGTTGCCATCTTTATGTCCTTAAGTACCTAGTGTTTAGCTGTCACTTATAAGTGAAAACATGCAGTATTTAGTTTTCTGTTCCTGTGTTAATTTGCTTAGGATAATGGCCTCCAGCTGCATCCATGTTGCGATTCCTTAATGATCTATGATATTGAGCATCTTTTCATATGCTTATTTGCCCTTTGTATCTTTAGTGAGATGTCCAGATTTTGCCCACTTTTAAACTAGGTTTTATTTTCTTATTGTTGTGTTTTCATTTTTTTTTGTATATGTTGGATATGTTCATGTATTTTTTGCATATATGTGTATGTTGGTGTGTTTTAATGATGTAAAATAAATGGAATCTATAGCCTTAAACATAATATACATTTATAATGGTTAAGATTTCCCACTCAACAATCCAGGCTTGACAGAAAATCATAAAATTTCCTTAAATTTAAATGTTTTCTTCTTTGTTGATACTAGTTCTTAGTTTTAACATGCCCAAGAGGGTATATTTGATCAAGGACAAGATTAAAAGTTCTGATTGGCTAACCATCAAACTGCTGCCTCCACTTTTTTTTCCAACTTGAAAATAATATTTAGTTATCATGCTAGCACAGCCATATTAACATATACCCCCTCAAAACTTTAAATATAAAGCTTTAAAGGTTTCAGGAAAAAGAAATATTCATGATGCTAAGATTGGTGGGCATGGATTCTATGTGGTGAGACACTAAAAAGTAATTTTTCAAACAGAAAAGTTAAAGCACTTTAAAATCACAAAGCTATTGGTAATTAAAAAAAGAATTAGTATCAATTTCTGAAATACAAGATTAGAGGGACACCTAAAATTCTGAAAGATTTTAGAGAATTTTTTTGAAAAGTAATTGCAATTTAGATCAAAATTCCTCACTTTTCATTCCAAGTGTGATATAGGTTTAAATAATAAACAGACAAGAAGGTTTAGATAAATTCATGAATTATTGAACCAGAGGATAAAAAATAGGGAAGTCATTTAGGGCATAGTCTCTAGTGTGTAACGGTGACATCCTAAATAATAAATTTATGCTATTGTTGACAATATTGCTGACGAGGCTAAATAGTCAAAGAGTTTGACACATTGCCTGGTTTTTCATGTTACATTGCATGAGCTGATTCTCTCCTTCTCTTTTATTTATATTTTTGAACTGTACCATTATGCTACCATGGACATCATGTCCACAATGTGATGCATCTATGTAATATGCTTTAAATCTTTGGGAATAAATTTACTGAGTGCTACTTATGTGAACAAACTTCTCTTAAGCACAAATGGAAATCCACAAAGAAAGATAGCCTCTTCTATTTGTTTTATGTGAGGCAACAGATACACCGTAGGCAAAAAGACCAAGTATAATTAACTTATATTCATAGCTAACTTAATATCTGCATATTACATATTTTTCTATTATGTATTCTGAGCAACTTCGTGGCTTCTGATTTGGAGGGCAGGATTTCATAATTTCATAGTTAATACTTCTTTTCTTTTTTTTTTGAGATGGAGTCTAGCTCTTGTTGTCCAGGCTGGAGTGCAATGGTGAAATCTCAGCCCATTGCAACCTCCAACTCAAGGTTCAAGTGATTCTCCTGCCTCAGCCTCCCAAGTAACTGGGATTACAGACACCCACCATTATGCTTGGCTAATTTTTGTATTTTTAGTAGAAACGGGATTTCACCATGTTTGCCAGACTGGTCTTGAACTCCTGACCTCAGGTGATCTGCCCGCCTTGGCCTCCCAAAGTGTTAGGATTACAGGCGTGAGCCACTGCGCCCGGCCCATAGTGAATACTTCTATAAATATTTGTGCATACTGAAAGGAACATCACTCCCCACGCTGCAACTGAACAAAAGAGTGAAAATGTTAATTTCTTTATCCTTGAGCTTTTCTTGAATGAAAGAGGGTCATAGGACATGGAGCAAAATGGACTAGAAAATCAGGGTTGATAAGGTATTGATTCTGACAACACTGCTTAATGCTCTCCCCAAGCAATTGTCTTTTAGATACATTGATTTCCCAGTGTTAATGGTATTTTTCAAATATGTCAAGCAATTAAGAATATACGTCTATTCTAATCTCAGCTAAAGGTAGAATCTTTTCAAAGAATTTTTGGTATCCTTAACCCTAATATGTGGAGGGATAAGATTAAAAATGTTCATCACCTTATTTTTATTTATTTATTTATTTATTTTTGAGACAGAGCCTCACTCCACCCAGACTGGAGTGCAGTGGTGTGACCTCGGCTCATTGCAACCTCTGCTTCCCGGGTTCAAGTGATTCTCCTGCCTCAGCCTCTCAAGTAGCTAGAATTACAGGAATGCACCACCATGCCCAACTAATTTTTTTTTTTTTTTTTTTGTGAGATGGAGTCTCACTCTGTCGCCTAGGCTAGAGGGCAGTGGCACTGTCTTGGCTCACTGCAGCCTCCGCCTTCTGGGTTCAAGCCATTCTCCTTCTTCAGCCTCCTGAGTAGCTGGGATTACAGGCACCCACCACCACACCTGGATAATTTTTTGTATTTTTAGTAGAAACAGGGTTTCGCCATGTTGGTCAGGGTAGCATTGAACTCCTGACCTCAAGTGATCCGCCTGACTCGGCCTCCCAAAGTGCTAGGATTACAGATGTGAGCTACCGCACCCAGCCATCACCTCTTGTAAAGTGCAATAGACAGGCAGGGGATAGAAGAAAACATTTTGGGAGTGGGGCAATATGAACTTACTGTCATGACTGGACCTAAAAGGGAAGATGTCTACCTATCATAATTAACAATAACTCTATCAGTCAACATTTATGTTTTACAATTGTTCTGTCAAAGAAAAGCCAGCAAACGTTACAGATTCCAGTCCCTAATAACTGATTATGAAAGACACTCCAAGCTTGTGCATCAGCATTCTCTTTTTATCTAAAAGAAAATACATTAAATAAAGGGAGGAATGGCAGGAGTAAAGAGACTTGAAGGAAAAGAAAATATTTACTTCTTAATGATATTTTACAATGCTAAGATCTTTAGAAACCAACTATTCCATATGTCTTTTAAATATTAGGTTGATGCAAAGGTAATTACAGTTTTTGTCATAAAAGTAATGGCAAAAGCCACAATTAGTTTTGCACCAACCTAATTGATATATTTATTCCATTTTGGAGGCAAATATGTTGAATCAATGAATTTCTTCAGTATTTTTCATTGTATTAGTACAAATTTAACCTAATAGTATTCTTCTGCATGTTATTTCCCTTTGTGCTTCCTTTCATGAAGTGAAGTTATAGTTACCAAACAGAGTGCTCTAAAAGGGCAAGGCTTGTCTGTGAATTGAGCCTGGCACAGAATTGGCTCTCGGTGAAGATCTGTTGAATGTTACATGAATGCATCAACATCATAATCCTTCGTGTGCTTGTAAGCAATTACTAAATTTTCTCTAGCCTATTCAGGCCTGTGTTCTTCAAAATGCTTTCTTTTAATTAAGATTATATGTATCTTAACTAGGATATATATATATGAAGACAATGTAGAAGTAAATAAAGAAAAGTTGTGAAACAAGTCTCTCACCTGAGGGAGGCAGAGGTTCTGCTAATTACACCAAATTTCCAGTGGTTAAAGAATGAGTGATGTGGGAAAAGTAAGATATATAGATCTTAATTAATATATATAATTATATATATCTTAATTAATGTAAGATATATATATATCTTAATTAAAACGATATATATGGACATGTTTGCTGTTTCTATGAGGTTTTAACTTCTGGTATTCAGAACCAGGGCTGTTTTTCTTAATTTGTATCCTAAAACCACAGTAGGGTTCTATGCATTGTGATAATGCTTAATAAATACATAAAAAGATTAATATCCATTCATTTGCATTTTCTTAATAAAACCCAATTTCTAGATGAGCAGCTGTGAAACTCTCAACTGGACGAGCTCTGACTAGTGTTAAGTACAGTATATTGGGAAACAGGCTTCTATATGCAACATATATGTGAAGCAAATGACAAATATTAGCTAGGCTACATTAAATCCCAATGACATGAATAGAAATTATATTATTCAGATAGCAAAAATGAAGTCAAAAAATAAATAAGAGAATGAATTGAAGGTATGGGGCAATACAATTAGTTTCTTCTTTAAGTCAATATTTTAGAAAGTAGCTTTTGAAGGCCCAGTCACACAGATAATTGACACTTTGACTTTTCTTTGCACTGTGTTAGACATAGGTAAGAGAATGACTCAGGGCTGTACCTTCATGTAGAAAATATAATTAATAGCAAATTGCATAAAAGTACACTAAAATTTTAATTCTTACATCATTTTAATAAATTTCTTGAGATTTTACTTTATTTAGTGTGTCATTAAAACACAGGATTTAAGGAAGATATATATAATAAAGGCAAATAGTAAGTTACCATTCTTGTGTAAACACGTTTTGTAAATACAATTTCAACAAAGATTTAAAAGTTAATTATAACAGTGTAAAGTTATGAAGTATTATAGAAACAGGATTCATTATTTTGTTTTAAGTGGTCTTTCCATGTATCAAAATACTATCAGTTTAAAACAATCTTTTTTTAAGGCAGTAGGCTCTATTTACCATCATTTACAATTGCTTTAATTAGAATTTTCTTCACTTTCAGTATATTCAAGAGCTATTCTGTTGGCAATAATTTTTTTTTTTTTTGAGACGGAGTCTGGCTCTGTCACCCAGGCTGGAGTGCAGTGGCCGGATCTCAGCTCACTGCAAGCTGCCTCAGCCTCCCGAGTAGCTGGGACTACAGGCGCCCGCCACCTCGCCCGGCTAGTTTTTTTGTATTTTTTTTTTTTAGTAGAGACGGGGTTTCACCGTGATAGCCAGGATGGTCTCGATCTCCTGACCTCGTGATCCGCCCGTCTCGGCCTCCCAAAGTGCTGGGATTACAGGCTTGAGCCACCGTGCCCGGCCGGCAATAATTTTTAAGATAAAGTTTATTCAAATAGAAGAGTAATTATATAATGATTAAGGGCCAGAATATCTGGGTTCAAATTCCAGTTCTGCTACTTATCAGGTATAAGAATTTGGGCAAATTTCTTAGTTTCTCTGTACTTCAGTTTCCTGATCTGTAAAACTGGGATAACAAGACTACCTGCTTCAGTCTGTGGTTATGAGTAAATGTGTTAATACATGAGAGCAATGTAATAATCCTTGGCATGTGGTATGAGTTCAATAAACATTAGCTATTATTATTATAGTAAATTAGAAATTTAATTCTAGAGAATAAAAAGCTGCACTCAAATATGTGACTATTTATTAGATACAGACACATTTTCTACAAAATAAAAATCCCATCAGTTTGTACTTCCCTTATATAATGACTATTCTGGTGTTTGTGTGTATCTGTTGTGGGTCAGGGGTCTTGGGCTGAGTAAATAATCACATTAAAAATTTTAAAAACTTCCAATTAAAACAGAAATAAGAATAAATGGCCATTCTTGGATCACCTGCAAAGCTGAACGAATACTTGACATGTCTTTCTGTGATTCCTTGCAGATATCATGGAAATCAGGACAGTGGCAGTCGGAATTGTGGCAATCAAAGGGGTGGAAAGTGAATTCTATCTTGCAATGAACAAGGAAGGAAAACTCTATGCAAAGGTATTGATAATTGATAGCTTAGGCTTAATTTTTAAAACTAATTTTTGTCAAAATATCTCACCTTTCTGAAAAGTAAAAATGGAATTAATTTATCTCCAACTGTATTAATATAATGATTTTATTAAAACACTTCTTACTCAAACATTAAGAAAAAAATGTTTTCTGTGTGACTTTGGACAAATGGCTTGTTCTTTGGATTTTGGTTTCTTCATCTGTAAAATGAGTTGAATGAACTGACCTCTAAGCATCCTTCCAGCTCTAAAATTCCATGTGCATTTTAGATATTTAAAATCCAAAATTTCCATTTGCCAGTATTAAAGCTCTTTTTGTTAAAGGTCACCCAATTTGCACATTGCTGACATGAAAATTCTTGGGAAAAAAATCTTGAAATGTTTAGTTCATTTATCAACATCAATCTCACAATCATGGGCTTTGAACTGTAATTATTCACATTGTTCCCACTTCACTACAATGCAAAATATGTAACAGTTCATCCCACTATAATAAAATATAATTGGCTTTCCTTTATATTCCCACAGCTCAGCATAATGCCTGGGACAGGCTAATTATATAATGATATAGGTTTAACTGAATGAACAAATGATTGCATGGATGAACAAACAAATTAACCTTTTATCTTCCATTACCATTGAACACAATGTAGAAGTAAATAAAGAAAAGTTGTGAAACAAGTCTCTCACCTGAGGGAGGCAGAGGTTCTGCTAATTACACCAAATTTCCAGTGGTTAAAGAATGAGTGATGTGGGAATAGTAATATGAGGCCTGTTACTTAGGGGGAAATACGTGCTAATTTTAAAGAATAGTTGACATGAACTGCCAAAAAGCTACACATATTTCATAACTAACTGTGTATTACGTTGTGTTTTTATTTTAAATTTAAGATACCTTTTTATGCAAATATACTACATAAGTATAGCTGATAAACCACATTTGGCCTGCTCAATCTGAGGGTTAAAAAAAGTCATGTATGTTTCAATTCTACCAAATATTACCTGCTTACTCTTCGTTTAATTGAGCCTCTCTAAAAATCATTTGGATAATGTTTGTTTGTTTGTTTTAACAGAAAGAATGCAATGAAGATTGTAACTTCAAAGAACTAATTCTGGAAAACCATTACAACACATATGCATCAGCTAAATGGACACACAATGGAGGGGAAATGTTTGTTGCCTTAAATCAAAAGGGGATTCCTGTAAGAGGGAAAAAAACGAAGAAAGAACAAAAAACAGCCCACTTTCTTCCTATGGCAATAACTTAATTGTATATGGTATATAAAGAACCAGTTCCAGCAGGGAGATTTCTTTAAGTGGACTGTTTTCTTTCTTCTCAAAATTTTCTTTCCTTTTATTTTTTAGTAACCAAGAAAGGCTGGAAAACTACTGAAAAACTGATCAAGCTGGACTTGTGCATTTATGTTTAAGACACTGCATTAAAGAAAGATTTGAAAAGTATACACAAAAATCAGATTTAGTAACTAAAGGTTGTAAAAAATTGTAAAACTGGTTGTACAATCATGGTGTTAGTAATAGTAATTTTTTCTTAAATTAATTTACCCTTAAGAGTATGTTAGATTTGATTATCTGATAATGATTATTTAAATATTCCTATCTGCTTATAAAATGGCTGCTATAATAATAATAATGCAGATGATGTTATATAAGGTATATCAGACCTACAGGCTGCTGGCAGGATTTGTCAGATAATCAAGCCACACTAACTATGGAAAATTAGCAGCATTTTAAATGCTTTCTAGTGAAAAATTATAATCTACTTAAACTCTAATCAGAAAAAAAGAATATTCTCCAAAAAATCTATTATGAAAGTCAGTAAAATAGATAATTTAACAAAAGTACAGGATTAGAACATGCTTATACCTATTAACAAGAACAAAATTTCTAATGCTGCTCAAGTGGAAAGGGTATTGCTAAAAGGATGTTTCCAAAAATCTTGTATATAAAATAGCAACAGTGATTGATGATAATACTGTACTTCATCTCACTTGCCACAAAATAACATTTTATAATTCCTCAAAGAAAAATTGAGAAATCTTTAAGTTTTTTTCAAGTAACATAATCTATCTTTGTATAATTCATATTTGGGAATATGGCTTTTAATAATGTTCTTCCCACAAATAATCATGCTTTTTTTCCTATGGTTACAGCATTAAACTCTATTTTAAGTTGTTTTTGAACTTTATTGTTTTGTTATTTAAGTTTATGTTATTTATAAAAAAAAAACCTTAATAAGCTCTGTTTCATATGCTTTTAATTTTAAAGGAATAACAAAACTGTCTGGCTCAACTGCAAGTTTCCCTCCCCTTTGTGACTGACACTAAGTCTAGCACACAGCACTTGGGCCAGCAAATCCTGGAAGGCAGACAAAAATGAGAGCCTGAAGCAATGCTTACAATAGATGTCTCACACGGAACAATACAAATGTGTAAAAAATCTTTTGCCACATATTCTTGCCAATTAATTGGATCATATAAGTGAAATCATTACAAATATAAGTATTTACATGATTTTAAAGTTAGAATATATTTGAATGCATGAGTAGAAAAGTATCATATTTTAAAACTATGTGTATTTAAATTTAGTCATTTTCTAATCTCTAGAAATCTCTGCTGTTCAAAAGGTGGCAGCACTGAAAGTTGTTTTCCTGTTAGATGGCAAGAGCACAATGCCCAAAATAGAAGATACAGTTAGGAATAAGGGGCCCTGAATGTCATGAGGGCTTGAGGTCAGCCTACAGATAACAGGATTATTACAAAGATGAATTTCCACTTCAAAAGTCTTTCATTGGCAGATCTTGGTAGCACTTTATATGTTCACCAATGGGAGGTCAACATTTATCTAACTTAAAAGGTATGCTAACCATTGTGCTTTTAATTTCAAAATATTTGTCATTCAAGTCCCTTTACATGAACAGTATTTGGTAATATATTTATAGATGAGAGTTATAAGAAAAGACTAGGTCAACAAAAACAATAGATTCATTTGATTTTCCTGTGGTTCATCTACATGACCGGGATGTAGGAAATTAGAAAGAACTGCCCTTCCTCAGATATACTCTTGGGAGAGAGCATGAAGGGTATTCTGAAATATCACCTGATTCAAGGACTTTGCTAGCTAGGTTTTGAGGTCAGGCTTCAGTAACTGTATGTAGTCTTGCGAGCATACTGAGGGCAGAGGAGGACTTTGTTTTTCACATGTGTTTCCTTAGTGCCTAGCAGACTATCGTCCATAATCAGTTTTCAGTGTGAATTCACTGAATGTTTATAGACAAAAGAAAATACATAATAAAACTAATCTTCATTTTTTAAAAGGGTAAAACATGACTATACAGAAATTTAAATAGAAATAGTGTATATACATATAAAATACAAGCTATGTTAGGACCAAATGCTCTTTGTCTATGGAGTTATACTTCCATTAAATTATATAGCAATGCTGAATTAGGCAAAACCAATATTTAGTGGTAAATCCATTCCTGGTAGTATAAGTCACCTAAAAAAGATTTTTAGAAACATGTACTTTAATTATTTTTCTCCTATTTTTAAATTTATTATGCAAATTTTACAAAATAAAACTTGCTCTAGTTACACACACTTAGAATTCTAGAATCTTAAAACTGTAAGGGGTCTCCATCCCTCTTACTCATTTGTAGTCTAGGAAACTGAGATTTTGATACACCTAAAGTCATGCGGCTGGATAGATATACAACTGTCACAAGAATCTAGATCAGTTAGCACATGCTTTCTACCCTTAGACTATTAGTATTATTAGCTAGTGGTCTTCTGGGTTTTTTGTTTTTTATTTCTATTGAGATATACATTTATACACAAACGTAACTGTCTTGGCAATGCACTTCATACAGAATTACTAATCTATACCGTGATGATTTGACTCAAAAGGAGAAGAGATATTATGTAGTTTTCAATTCTGATTCCTATCCGTCTTTTGTTCACGAATGGAAAACTTTGTGCAAAATATACATATAAGCAGAGTAAGACTTTCTAAAGTGTTCTTTGAAAGAGAAAATTAAATATATGAGTTTCTAACAATTAAAAAGGAAAAAATCAAAATACAAAATGATAACAAAAGTAAACAAAAGATACTTTCAAAGCAGTGAACAAAACATTTTGACATAAGCCATAATATAAATTATAAATTAAAAATATAAAAGCCATAGTATAAATTGTCAGCCTTTGAGCTGGCTACATATTCAATTTAATGACAGAAGAGAAGGGATGCTGGAGGTAAATGCTTAGGGTTTCTGTCTCATAGAGTTTGCTCTTCTGGTTCTCTAGGCTGCCAAACAACATAAAGATGTACAAGGGGACCTCGCTGTGGTAAAAGCAACCCTGTAACAACAAAAACTCTAAAACAGTGCCCCTCACGATTTTCTACTGAAATATCTCTAATAGTACAGGTATAAAATAAGAGGTTAGAGAATAGTACAAAGCGGGCCCACCACAGGCAGAACATTTCTTTTCTCCTAACTGTGATTTTTGCATCTTACTCCATAATATATTTGTGGTTGTGTTAATATGACAATGTCTGCAATTAAACACCAGTAAGCAAAATTGATACATCAGAATGACTTACAGGGCTTATCAAGCAGTTTCATTTACGTCCCTACCCCACTGCCATTTACTTGAGCGTGAATGAGACACAAGAGATTCTTTGCCTCCCATAATCCAACTTTACACATAAATAACACAAGGCTAAAGAAAACTAGAATTCAAATTCATCATGCGTAGGAGCAATAACAAAAATATTTAACAGTCAGTATGGGTGATTGCTGGCCAATCAGAATACATCACTGATCTACCAAAACGGAGGCAGGCCACTAGGACTAACTTGTGGGTATCATTCCTATGATCACCCTAAAACAGAGTTGGAAAAATATCTATTAACTTGTCTCTCTGGTTTGAATTCTCAATATGTATCTTAATATGAAATAGCTCATTAAAACTTCATGTGTAACTATTTCAGCATTGTTGTCAGCTTTATTCCACTTCTGTACAGTATTTATTTAACCAAGCTGCTGCTTTCAGTGAAGGTCACTTGTTCCTTCAGGGACACATATACACCCACCTATCCTTTAATTTTGAATGGTTTGTCGAGAAAATTTACTTTCTCTTGAGTTGAAAAGACTTGACAGGAAGCAAGAAATAATACAGTCCTAGCCTCTTTCCAGTAACATCTGATTTCTCCATTTTCAAACTATACTTCTCAGGGAACCAGATATTTACTCTCGTCTGGGAAAACGCCTCTTATGTTTTCCTTTTACTTCCTGGTTATCATGTGGTTGCATTTTCCAAATCCTTATCATTGAATTTATGAGAGCCTACCCAAATGTATTTTCTTTCATTTATATTCTAATAATTGAAATGTGAGATGAGAATAACATTTCACTTATGAAAAACCTTTCTCTTGATGAATCCTTCCATGTGTTAGTTATCTATTGCTGTGTAACAAATTAAAACTTAATGGCTTGAAACAAATATTTGTTTTCTCATAGTTTATGTGGCTCAGGAACCTGGGCATGGTTCAGCACAGTGTTTTTGGTCAGAATTCCTCATGAGGCTGCAATCAAGGTGTCGACCAGGGCTGTAGTCATCTACCTCAATATTCAACTCAGAAAGGGATCCACCTTAGATCCTCACTGGCTGTTGTCAGGACCTATCACTTCCTTACCATGTGGACCTCTCCACAGCACTGCTTACAACATTACAGTCTGTTTCCCACAGAGCAAGAAATCAGAGAGTGTGAGATAAAGTACCCAAAATGGAAGCCACAGGTTTGTTTGTTTTAATATATATAACTTAGTTCCAAAACTGATGTTACCTCTGTCTACACTCATGAGGAGGGTATTATACAAGGGCATACATACCAGAAGGCAGGGATCACTGGAAGCCATTTTACAGGCTGTCTAATCCAAGTCATAAACTTGGATTACATATATATAGAGAGAACAGGGGATATATATATACACACACATATATATACACACACACACACATATATATACACACACACACATACAGAGAGAGAGAGAGAGAGAAAGAGAGAGAGAGAGAGAGTGAGACAGAGAGAGAAAGAGAGAGAGAGAGTTAGGCCCCAACGCAGGCCAGTTACATCAGTGTATATGAGAGGCGGCCCATGCAGTGGTATTTTTAAAATTCTCCAGCAGATTCTAATGTGCCTCTGCAGTTGAGAACTAATTAGGTAAATACAAACAACAACAAAAACCAAAAAAACCTCTTCCGAAACTATGTCTGCTTCTTCATATTTGTCTCTTCTTTAAACACCTTGAAAGGCCTTATACCCTCCCAGTCCCTCCTGCCCCTAGGTTTTCCTAGATGCCTCTGTATTTTCTGCTATTCACAACTGGGGCTCACAGGAAATGCACACACTAGAAAGAGAGCTACAATTGTTTTTGCATCAGAGTGATTATGGAATACAAAGTGCATAAAAGTTCTCCCTCCCCCACCACAGTCCATTCTCAAATAGAACAGTCAGAGTGATTCTGTTAAAATATATTTCAGATCATGCATCCTCTGTTTAAAACTGCAATTGTTTTCCATATTCTTCAGAATAGGAGCCTGTCCTTATAGTGGCTAAGGAGTGGCCATGGAAGAAGGTAAGTAATTAAAAACTTTGCTGCTGAATTAGGTGGGCAAAATAACAAGAAAAAGTAATAAAAATCTAGAGAAATTATGCACTTAAGTTGTTTGGCAGATATCCCTGAATTATCAGTTCATTTTAAAGAAATACTGGATACTATAGACAATATTTAATGGGTACAATCATTATTAGAATCATACTCAGAGGAAAGGGCATAGCTCTACATTGAAAAATGACAAATGAATGTACCTTTTTATGTTTGAAGTAAATATATTTAGGGCATGTACATATCACCTTAATAATTCTTCACTTGACTGAAATTTTTCCATTAATCAACCAATTAATAGATACAACTAGGCTAGATGAGAGGGCTTCTACTTTACTATTACTTCTTTATTATGTATCTCCTATTGTTGATTGTTTTTGGTTACTTCAATTTTTTTACTAAGATAAATATGAACAATTTATATATGCTTCTTTATATTTCTGATTTTCTTAGGACGATTACAGGAAATAAAATTGAAAAACCGATTTTCTGAAAGTTTTTTCCAGAGTACATTTTAATTAGCAGTGCCGGGAGTAAATATTCTTATTTTTATACTCAAAATTTAGTCAGCTCTTATTCTTGTCTCTTCTTCCCTTTGACTCTGAATATGGTAAATCACCAACACTCAGCTAACTTCTTTCTCAACATCCATTCAGATTCATTGCTTTCTTCGTCCTTCTACAGCTTTATTACTTCATGCCTAGAATTTAGCAATAGTTCCTTAATCTTTCTTGTTTCAAATTCCTTCCCATCTCATATGCTGCCTAATTCTTTAATCTTCTTATAATACTGCTTTGACTATTTCAGTTGCCAACTGAAGACCCATATTGGCTCTTTTTTGCCTATTGGGTTTAGTTTAAATCTCTTAAACTAGCACCCAAAGCTGTCAAACAATTGGCTCTAACGTGACTGTCCAATCTTCTCACTGTTCAATATAAACCTCATAGTTTCTTTAGTTCATTGTATTTATCATGATTTACACAAGTTGTAAATTGATTCTGCCTCTGAGTTTTGTCTATACTGTCCCCACTGCTTAGAATATCTCTACGTCCTACTTTCAATCAATCCATACCCTGCTCTGCTCTTAAGGACAAAGCTCAAGTTTAATGAGCTATTCCCAAACTTGCCCCTGCCTTATAACAATTTTTTTCCTTCTCTGAATCCTATTGCACTCTAATATAGTAATTGATTGCACACACACACACACACATACACACATATATATGCAATGTTTATGTATATGTGTCTTCATCTACTTCAGTTAAACAAGCATATATTAATTCTACCATGTTTGTATCAGGCACTGTATGATAAATATATGTTGAGTGTGAAAAAAGTAAAAATAACTATTGCCTTTTTAAAATTCTGCATGGAATCTAGTAGGGAAATAGAACCTCAAAAAGTACTTAATACTATTAATACTTGCTTACTAATTGACCCATATTAATAATCTATTGATAAAATATATAATAAATTTTATATACAAAGATCTTTCCAGTCTTGTCATCATGCCTACATAATCTTATCTATTGCTATACAAAGGTCTGTGTTATATATTGGCGAGTTCCTTTAGAATCTGTTTTTAAAAATATGCTATTTAACAAATGCAGCAATCACTATGTGAGGTAAAAACACATCTATATTTTTATAAAATTCTGTCAGTCACAGGTTTGAGAGCACAAAATATTTGATAGCATTGATAGTGATGCTAGTCCTGTATACAGTTTAAATAGCATCCATTAGGAAAGGCAAGAGATCAAAACTTTTTGCTTTTGAAGTACTTCATCTCTTATCCTTGAAAGCTTAGTGTGTTCAGTAATTCATGCTCATAGGCCTTCTTAGAATGAATCATGTAACAATTGTGTAACATTTTTCAGCTTTTCTCCCTGTTCTTTATTCCTCTCTGTCATTGTTTTGCTAGGTGACAGTGCTTATCTCAATTCAACTTTAAGTTTCTACAGTTAACAACGTTAATTGTTAATTTTTCATATTTCTCATTTATTGTACATGTCACTCAACTAGCTACTCATTTGTCCAACTTTTATGATATTGCTCTATAATGAAAAAAGAAAAATGTTACTGTTTTGCTAATAAATCTTCCTAATTAGCTCCATTCACTGTTTCAAAAATAATATTTGGATTTTTATTCTCTTTCAGAACAGAAATATTTATCATGCTTTAATGTTATTAAGGTTAAATCACAGGTGATATTTTATTGTCTTCTAAATACTTCTTTATTTTCAAATTTTCTACATTAATATATATGATCTTTATTATCAGAATAACAATGGCAAATGTGGTTGAAAAAATTATCTTCTCCATTTTCAGTTTTTATGGAGCTGGAAGAGTGGGATGTTGGTGCCGCATTGATGTAATAAATAGCATGGTCTTCTACATGAATGACCAAACCTGGTACCCACATTGCTCATCTCATTCAATTAACTAAACTCGCTGAAACTCCATAATTTCATAACAATGTAGTCATTGTTACCATATTTTAGTGGTGACTGTGTCCTGAATCTTCTTCTTGAATCTGTTCCTTTTTCCAGTAATCACCAAGATTGCTCAACTCTTCTTACCTAATGTCCCTGTCTCATCTCTTCCTCACTACTTTCATGACCTCATTAAGTTGTACCTAAAGTTTAGCAATAGCATCCTATTTGTTTTTCTGTTCCAGGTCCTCATTGTCTCAATTCCTGTTTAGTTACCTAATATTCCTAAAACGTCATTTAAACTATGTCAATTACTAATTGTAGAACCCACGTGGTCTCTCTAGGGCTGACTGAATTTGGGTAAAATTCTTTAAACTGGAAATCAAAACCATCAACAAATTGGTTCCATCCATCCAGTCCAATCTCCTCACTGTTCATAAACTTCATAGTCTGCTTAGACCATTGTTCATGTCATTTTGTATACATACCATACTTCGTCCTGTCTCTGGGATTTGTCTATATTGTCTCTATCATCCAGAATGTCTCAACTTCTCACTATCAACCAATACCCTGCTCTGCCATCAAGAACAAAATCAAGATTCTCCTCTTTAATGAATTATTACCAGACTTGGTCCTGCCTTACAATGATTTTTCTCTTCTGTAAATTCCCACTGCATGTCAATCTATGCCATTGATCTAGCATTTAGAGAATTTTCATCTCTATCTCAATAGAGGATGAATAGGCATACCTACATGTCTATCCATGCATCTACACTTATCTACCTAAGCAACACAAATACACACATACTTATATAAATATATATCCACATCTATTTCAGTTACACAAATATATAAAGGGGTCTGGGTATGTATGTATGTGTATATATATGTGTGTGTGTGTGTGCGCGTGTGTGTGTGTATGTGTGTGGTCAATAGTACAGTGTCAGACACTATAATAGTGATAATAAAATCTATGACTCAAAATTTAAAACAATTACATACCTATAGATATATAACCAATTTTATGAAGATCAGATTTGGAACAAATGAGCCTTTGGAACCACTAAGAACCATAAGTGATAGCTGACAGACTGTCAAAAAAAAAAACTTCCTAAGTCTTTAGCATGTCAATTGTAGAGCACATGCGTAAGTTACCATTGTGCTTTGACCCTAACAGCAATTTTAATGCTTGAGTCTTATATATAAATATGCATATATCAAACAACTGCCAAACCAGTATCATCTCTATTGCCTTAGTGGGAGACACACACACACACACACCCTAAACATAGACTCAGCAATAAATTCAAAAAATTCAATTGAATAGAGAAATGTGTATTGTCAAGAACTGCAATTTCAGTCTCATCTTTGTTGCAAACTTTCTGGTTGACTTCATTCTGTGTTTAACAAGGTCCAGTATTGTCCTGTAAGTCCATGTTACAAGATGGACTGTATTAGTGAAAACTTTTCCTAACATTTTGCTAGATTTATACATTGCACTGATTTACTCTAATGAAAACTTAACTGCCCTCTTAGGATACTGCTTCCTCTGCAGTCCTCTCAGTTGGAGGCTCTTTTTTTTCCCCCTCACACAGTATTCATACCACAGTCGAGAGGTGTGCGGTAGGTATATGTATGCCTACTATACATTCTATATAACTTATTTAATCACATTTGTTGGTTATTGTCTGTCTCTCCTCACTAGCCCATAAGTTCCATAAGGAAAAGGATACTGTCTGTTTTGTTCCCTTATGTATCCAAAGCTCCTTTAAGACTATCTGTTAAGCACTCAGTAAATATATTTAATACTCAAGAAATAAAAGGACTCAGTAAATGTTCATCGCACTCAGCAAATATTTATTAAACTAATGGACAAACCAATTTCAATTCAGTGACAGAATGATAGGCACATCTCACTGCAAAGAGTCATTCTAGTACCTAAGCATGATACAAATGTGATTGTTGCAAATAAATAGAAATATATCACCTTGTTTTGTGCAAACTGATAACTAAATCTCTCAGGTAGTCAAACTCTTAGCATTCACTTCTTCATAACACAGGATTTTCATGTCATTTAGTATAATATGCTAATAATTCATTTCATAATATAATGGAAACCCACTGTTTTAAAATTAAACTCAGCCCCTCTGACTACTGCTACCAACCAACAGACCAATATATCTGGGGGAGGCATTTGCGGGTGATCTTATGGTAGACATGGAAAATTATCTCGGAAGTTAAATAACTTGAAATTACTTGGTGAGCATGGCATCAAAGCAAAAGGAGACAAAATGTGTTTGAAATATACATATTCTCCAGATTATGATGAAATCTAACTCATAATAATCTGAATAGTTCCGTTAAATTTCTACCAAATTTCTGGTTCTCTGGGCTACTCTATGCTTTATATTATTCACTCTGCTTCTGTTCATATAGTCTTTCTCTACATAGTATAAAATACAATTAACAACAATACAACCTATTAAATTGCTACCACAATGGGAGTTTGTATGTCTGACCATCTTAATAGCATATTTCTAGGGTTTCCTCACTCTTTAGCTGTGCAAATTTCTTGGTTTTCTTTTAATGATGTATAATGAAAAGCATAATGTGGAAATTTTACTGGCTTAGTTCTCAAAGTGCTATTTGATATCCTACTTTTAATGGTTTCTTTTTTATTATCCCTGAGCATTGCTAATAGTGAAGAGGTAGCAAAATTAGAGGTGCAGACTAAAATCTGGGCTGGGCACGGTGGCTCATGCTGTAATCCCAGCACTCTGGGAGGCAAACGTGGGCAGATCACTTGAGGTCAGGAGTTTGAGACCAGTCTGGCCCACATGGAGAATCCCTGTTTTTACTAAAAATACAAAAATTAGTTGAATATGGTGGTGCATGCCTGTAGTCCCAGCTACTTGGGAGACTGAGGCAGAAGAATTGCTTGAACCTAAGAGGCAGAGGTTGCAGTGAGACAAGATCCCACCACTACACTTCAGCCTGGGTGACAGAGTGAGACTCTGTCTCGAAAAATAAAGTAAAAATAAAATAAAATCCAAGTAGCTCTTTATAACATAAGGAATCCTAAACCATCTGGCTATTACTTTGAATATTTCTGTAACATGTCATTTGCTAAATATCACCTAGTACTTGTGTATGAGTAACTACTGTGTTTCTTTTTATTTTTTATCTCCCTACAGTGCCAAGTACAGTAACGTGTACTAGGTACATAAAAGTACATGTTAGTTGAATATGAGGATTTTTCTTATTGCTTGTGGTTTAAGCTATAGTTTACAAAAATAATGAGATTTGTTAGTGTTTTAACATTAAAATCCAGACAAAGAGAAAAAATTAGATTTAGCAACTGGGGGAGAGGTATAAAAAGAGTTTTTAAAAATGATCTTTATTTGAGTTCAAAAGCTTAAATGGCATTGTACCACAATAAAGAAATTAACATTAAAACTTTAGTCTTGTAAATAATCTAACAATACACTGTTTAAGAAGAGCTGGCTTATAAATCATGAGTCATTCCAGATACTGAAATTCTATAACTGCTTACATTCCAGTCCTAAAAAGGGAGATATCATGACGTTTTGTTTGGAAGGCAAATTTTAACTATCCACGGTGTGTTTATTTCATTAAAATAAAACAGAAAGTCCTCTTTGTTAAAATTCTGGAAAAAAGTTAACTTCATATTACAATAAGCATCTCAAATGTTGAAAAAACGAAATCATGTTTTAAATATGTTTTAGATTAGAAGAAGCAATTCTAAGACAGCAGTATATATGGAGCACAGAATATTTCTTTTAAGTCATATATACGTATATGCATTCATGTGTACATATACTAATGTTTTACCCCAGTTCCGCTCTTTATCTGCCTTAGCCTTCCTCCAGCACACAGAATAAGGTTTTAGTATACACAGAGTCACACACACACACACACACACACACAGACAGCTATAGAGAAGGAAGAGTTCTCAGATCATGAATCCTAAACCACCAGTCTCTATCACTAATTACACCTGAACAGTCAGCAATCACTTTGGAAGATTGTTCAGCACCTATGGATAGAAGTCATTAAACAACAAAATGTTAGAAAAGGGGAATATAGAAATATTCTACTCACCTCATTTTTCAGTTGTAAAAATAAAGCTCAGAGGGGTTGTATGACCTGCTCAAAGACATTCAAGTTCTTTATGTGCAAGTTGAATACATTAGAGCAGATGAAACATTAGGGACTATAGTATAGAAATGCCTCCAAAGAAAAACATACTCATGGCACCAGTAAATACATGATCTGAATCTTATGTTCAAAGAATTCTCCACAATGATGACTGTATCCAGACTGGGGGTAAGGAACACAGAAACTGTAAAGCAACAAGCAGTATAGGGAAGATCTCAGATACCATGAGCCAAGTCCCTTTGCAATGATTTCCTATAGGATAGGAATGTTTTAATTTCTCACTGTCAATCCACACCCTGCTCTGCCATCAAAGACAAAATCAATGAGTTGGCGGGGAGGCACTCACTGACCACTAACTGATATAAAAACACAGAAGATAGTTTTAAAAGTAGATTAAAGCTCTGGAGAAATATGAGATGCTCAAAGTTCAAAAAAGAAACTCATAAATTTGAATAAACTTCTTTCTTAAGTAGATTTCCTAGTAGTCACAATCTAAGCAGAAGATTACAGAAAAAATACCTCTTTAGTGATCTTTATCTTTCTGAAATGGTACAACAACTTCTCTTTTAATTCCACCATCAGAAACAGTGGTGTGTGGTTGACATGTAATTCTCGATGGAGGCTGTGTGGCCTCCTACTAGCCTTTCTGGCCTTTCTACTAGCATCTTTCTTCATTCACCCTCACCTATTAAAATTTAATCCAGGAAAAGACATAAAAACTCATTCACATTTGCCATAAATGAAGGATTAAGGCTATGGTAACTCTCATAAGTTACAACACTTATTCTATGATGATAATTTTAAACCTTAATATAATTACAAGCCTGTAAACTCAAATGGCTGATAGGCAGTATGTGAAGTGGTTATGAGTTCAGCTCTATGGCCAAACTTTCTTGAATTTCAATTCATATTCTAGCACTGATCAGTTATGTGGCTTCGGGAAAGTTACTTAACTTATATTTTGGTTTCATCACTTATAAAATGAAGATGATAATAAAAGTCACCTGTCACATAAAAAGATTACTCATTTATGAGAGTAAGGCATAGCCTTAGCTCTATTAAGTTAACACACTTTATCAAGTACATATTTCAAACTGAAGATTTTCCCAGGTTGAACATGAATTATTAAATTAAAATTTGAGCAATACATTAAAAGAAACAGCCACTATAACCTGGCCCTTGCTCCCACAGCTTAGACCATCTCATCCAGAAACAAAAAAATCTTGTCCTGTTTTAGCATCAGATACAAAAGTATATTTCAAATATTTAGGGATAAATAAAATATATAATACATTTTCAAGCTTTCCATTTAAAAGGCAGAGTGCCAAGTTGAAAAAAGAATCAAGACCCAATAGTTTGCTATCTTCAAGAGATCCATCTCACGTGAAATGACACCCATAGACTCAAAATAAAGGGATGGAAAAGGATCTGTCAGCCAAATGGAAAACAAAAAGAGCAACGGTTACTATTCTTATATCAGACAAAACAGACTCTAAAACAACAATAATCAAAAAGGAGAAAGAAGGGCATTACATAATGATAAAGTATTCAATACAACAAAAAGACTTAACTATCCTAAATATACATACACCCAATAAAAATGCAAAATAAAAATAGTTTTTTTCCTATATAGTAGCAAGAATAATCAAAATTGAAAGTTTAAAATGCCATGTATAATTGGAAAAAGATGTGTCTATACAGTAAAAACTAGAAAACACTGCTGAGAGAAATTAAAGAAGCATTATATAAATATAGGCATATTCTATGTTTGTGAACTGAAAAACTCACTTTGTTAAGATACCAATTCTCCCCAACTTGATTAATACAATGTATTTAAAATGAAGATGACCAAGTATATATTTTAGAAACTGACTAGCAGTTTTTCAAATTTATATTGAAATGAAAAGAATCTAGAATAATCAAAATAATTGTGTAAAAGAAGCACAAAGCTGGAGGACTTATAGTACCTGGCTTCAAGATACATTATTAAACTACAGTTTTAAAGGTAGCTGGTTATTGGCATCAATGGAACAGAATACAGAGAACAGACATAAACCAATATGTATGGTCAATTGATTTCTAAGATAATTCGATGAGGAGAGGAAAATCTTTTCAACAAATGGTGCTGAAGCAATATGCAAAGAAGTGATTCTTAATGTTTATACATATAATTAAGAAAAATTACTCAAAATGAATTAGAGACCTAAAAGTAAGAGCTACAACTGTAAACTATAAAGCTATATACTATAAGATTTCTAGAAGAAAATATAAAATATATTAGTGAAATTTGGTTTACAAATATTATTAAATAGAATGCAAAAAGCACCAACTATATTAAAAAATTGATAAATGGGTTTCTTCTAATTATAAACTTTTGCTCTTTAAAAGATGTTATTAAGAAATGAAAGGGGAAGCCACATACTGGAAAAAACATTTGCAAAATATATATCTGAAAAAGGAACTGTTTCTAAACATATGAATAACTTCTTTCTAGGCTGCAGTGAGTTATGATCATGCCACTGTACTCCAGCCTGGGCGACAGAGCAAGATCCTGTCTTTAAAAATGAGCTAACTAAAAAAAACTAAAAAACAAACAAACAAACAAAAAACAAACTAACTAAATAAATAAGCATAAAATATATAAAGAACTCTTATAATTCAATAAGAAGACAAACAACTTAAATAAAAATGGCCAAGATATTTGAACCAACACTTCAGCAGACACTCAATAACCTGTGAGAGCAGCTGTGAGGGCAGAACCCCACAAAGCCACAGGGGTGAAACTGCTCAAGGCCTTTGATGCCCATCCTTTGCACCAGTGTGCCCTAGATGTGGGACATAAAGTCAAAGGAGGTTATTTTGGAGCTTTAAGATACATGGATGGCAAATAAGCACATGAAAAGAAGCAAATAAGCACATGAAAAGAAGCTCATCATGATTGGTCATTAGAGAAATTAAAATAAAACCTAACTAAATACCAGTATATAACTCACAAGAATAGCTAAAATTAAAAAGACCATACCAAGTGTTAGTAAGGAAGTAGAGTAACTATAACTTGTATAGTGGTAGAAATGTAAAATTTTGGATAAGATATTGGCAATTTCTTAAAATGTTATACATACGTGATATAGTTTGGATATCTACCCCCAACCAAATCTCATGTTGAAATGTAATCCCCAATGTTGGATGTGGGGCCTGGTAGGAGGTGGCTGGATCATGGGGGCAGATCCCTCAAGAATGGCTTGGGCCATTCCCTTGGTGATAAGTGAGTTCTTGCTCTGAGTTCACATGAGGTCTGGTTGTTTAAAATTGTGTGGCACCTCTGCCCCCCTCTTGCTTGATCCTGCTTTTGCCATGTGACACGACTGCTCTCCCTTCACCTTCTGCCATGATTGTAAGCTTCCTGAGGCCTCTCTAGAAGCTGTGCTTCCTGAGGCCTCTCTGCCAGCACTGTGCTTCCTGTAAAGCCTCTAGAACCATGAGCCAATTAAACCTCTGTTTGTTGTAAATTACCTAGTCACAGGTATTCTTTTATAGCAATACAAGAATGAACTAATACAGAAAGTAGGTACCAGGAGTAGGGCATTGCTGTAAAGATACCTGAAAATGCAGAAGCAGATTTGGAACTGCATAATGGGCAGAGGCTGGAAGAGTGTGGAAGGCTCAGAAGAGGACAGGAAGATGAGGGAAAGTTCAGAACTTCTTGGAAACTAGTTAAATGGTTGTAGTCAAAATGCTGACAGTGAAGCCCAGGCTGATGAGGTCTCAAATGGAAATTTATTGGGAACTGGAGCAAAGGTCACCTGTGTTGTGCCTTACCAAAGAACTTGGCTGCATTGTTTCCCTACCCTAGGGATCCGTGAAAGCTTGAACCTCAGAGTGATAATTTAGGGTATCTGGTGGAAGACATTTCTAGGCAACAGGGTATTCAAGATGTAACCCTGGCTGCTTGTAACAGCTGACACTCAGATGCAGGAGCAAAGAAATGATCAATGTGGAACTCATATTTAAACAAGAAGCATAACATAAAAGTTTAGAAAATTGGCAACCTAGCCATGTGGCAGAGAACGATAAGGCTTTTTTGGGAGAATAATTCAAGTAGGCTTTACAGCAATCGCTTGCTAGAGGAATTTGCATAACAAAAAGGGAGTCAAGTGCTAATAGCCAAGACAACGGGAAAAAGACTTTGAAAGCATCCCAGAAATCTAAGACACAGGCCCTCTAGTTACAGGCCCTGAGGCCTAGGAAGACTAAAAGATTTTATGGGTCAGGCCCAGGGACCTGCTGCCCTGCACAGTCTTGGGCCACTGCTCTCTGCATCCCAGCTGCTTCAGTTCTAGCTGGGGCTTTAAAAGGCCCAGGTACAGCTTGAGCTGCCACTTTGGGGAATGCAAGCTATAAAATTTGGCAGCTTCCTCATGGTGTTAAGCCTGTAGGTGCACAGAATGCAAGAGTGAAGAATGTTTTGCAGCCTCTGCTTAGATTTGAGGATGTATGAAAAAGCCTGGTTGCCCAAGAAGACGCCTGCTGCAGGGGCAGAGCCTTCATAGATAACCTTTATTAGGGCAGTAAAGAGGGAAAATGTAGGGTAAGAGCCCCCACACAGAGTACCCACTGGGACACTGCCTAGTCGAGCTGTGAGAAGGGGCCACTGCCCTCCAGACCCGAGAATGGTAGATCTACTGGCAGCTTGCACCCTGAACCTGAAAAAGCCACAGGCACTCAATAACCCGTGAGAGCAGCTATGGGGACAGAACCCCACAAAGCCACAGGAGTGAAGCTGCCCAAGGCGTTTGGTGCCCATCCTTTGCATCAGTGTGCCCTAGATGTGGGACATAAAGTCAAAGGAGGTTATTTTGGAGCTTTAAGATTTAGTGACTGCTCTGCCAGGTTTGAACTTGCATTGGGCCTTCAGTTCTTTTCTTTTGGCTGATTTCTCCCTTTTGGAGTGGCAATGTTAACCCAATGCCTACACTCCCATTGTATTTTGGAAGTAAGTAACTTGTTTTTGACCTTACAGGCTCATAGGCTGAAGAGACTTGCCTTGTTTTAGATGAGACTTTGGACTTTTGAGTTAATGCTGGAATGAGTCAAGATTTTTGGGTACTGTTGGGAAAGCATGATTGTATTTTGCAATGTGAGAAGGACAAGATTTGGGAGGGGTCGGGGGTGAAATGATATAGTTTGGATATTTGTCCCTGTCCAAATCTCATGCTGAAATGTAATCTCCAGTGTTGGAGGTGGGGTGTGGGGGGAAGTGGTTGGATCATGAAGGCAGAGCCCTCATGAATGACTTGGGCCGTCCCTTGGTGATAAGTAAGCTCTCACTCTGGGTTAACATAAAATTTGGTTGTTTAAAAGGGTGTGGCACCTCCCTTCCACTTTCTCTCACTTGCTTCTTCTTTCACCATGTGATGTGCCTCCTCCCCCTTTGCCTTCTGCCATGAGTGCAAGCTTCCTGAGGCCTTCCTAGAAGCTGAGCAGATACCAACACTATGCTTTCTGTAAAGCCTGCAGAACCATTAGCCAATTAAGCCTCTTTTTTCCTAAATTACCCAGGTTCAGATATTTATTTATAGCAATGTAAGAATGACCTCATATACTACATAACCATGCTGCTCTGCCATCCCACTACTAGATATTTATCAAAGAGAAATAAAATTCTATATCCAAACAAATACTTGTATATAAGTGTTCATAGCAGCTATATTTATAATAGCCAAACACTGAAAACAATACAAATATCCACCAAGAGATGAATGAACAAAGCATATTATAGTCCCACTATGGAGGACTACTATTCAGCAATACAAAGGAACAGATTATTAATACATGTAACAACATGAATGAATCTCACAATAATTATTGGAATAAAAAATGTTAGTTGAAAAACAGCATGCACTCTATATAATTTCATTTATGTAAAATTCTAGAAAATTGCAATCTAACCTATAGTGACAAAAATCACATAAATGATTGCCTGGGAATTGGTGGCAAGAAGGAATTACAAAAAAAGCATAACGAACTTTTGAGAGAGATAGATATGTTTTTTAGTTCAAATTGTAATGGTTTTAAAAATTTATACATATGTCAAAACTCATCAAATTTTACATTTTAAATATACGCAGTTTATTGTACACCAATTAGATCTCAAAAAAGCTGAGAAAAACATGTAATTATTTGAAACAAAAGTCATGACACTATATAACATGAGGCTATTATTTATGTAGATATATTTGACAATAGCACACAAGACAAAGGGGTGTATATGTAACTACACTGCTCCAAGGTCCTACATTTTAAGTGAAGTAGGACAATATCAACTTTAGATAGTATTTTGATAATTTAAGAATGCATTTTGTAAGCATTAAAGTGGCCTCAAAAAATACAAAAGTGGTATAGGTAAATAGCCAACAGAGGAATTAAAATAGAATGACAAAAATATTCAATTAACCAAAAGAAGACAGGAAAGTATAACTGAAAAACAAAGAACAGATGGAATAAATCTCTAAACAAATAGAAACTAGTAGAAATAAGATTAACCATATCAATAATTACTTTAAACGTAAATGAAGTAACACTCCCAATTAAAGTGAAGAGATTGTCATCCTGAATTAAAAAAAAAACAAGACTCAACTACAGTTTATTTACAAAAAGTATGCTTTATAAGAACATGAACTAGTTACATGTAAAATGATGAGAAAAGATACCATATGAACCATAAGCATTGGAAATCTGAAGTGTCTATATTAAGATCGGACAAAATAGAACTCAAAAAAAGGAGAATTATCATAGTTACAAGGGAACATTTTATACTAAAGGAAAAACTTAATAAAAGTATATTTGCTCAATAATTTTAAAATGGCTACTGCAAAAATCAATAACATTAAAGGGAGAAATAGATAATCCTAAAATTATATTTTAATATCCCCTCCAGTAATTAACAGAACTAAATAAAATATCACTGAAGACATAAAATTAGGGTGAGCAAAATTTTTCTATAAAAGGCAAGTCAGTATTATAGGATTTTCAGACCAATGTAGTCTCTGTCGCATATTCTTTATTTTGTTTTATGTTTTTGTTTTTTTACAACCCTTAAAAATGTAAAAACCATTCTAAGTTCATAGAATGTATAAAAACATGCTACACACCAGATTTAATCCACAGGCTACAGTTAGCTGACTCGATACAGAAGATCTGAATAATACTATTAGCCACCTTGATCTGAGATTTTTTTTTTAACTGCAGATATACATTCTTCTCAAGTATACATGGAATGTTCACCAAGACAGACCACATCCTGGACCATAAAACAAGTCTCAATACATTGCAAAAGATCATACAGAGTATGTCCTCAGACCACAGTTTTTTAAATTAGAAATCAGTAATTTTAAGATATCTAGAAAAGTCCCAAACATTTGGAAATTAAACAACGCTTTTCTAAATAACCCTACTTTGACCTACTGATGGGTCAAAGTAGGAATTATAGTAAATATTAGAACATTTTAAATTAAGTGATAAAATACAACATATCTAAATACAACACACTTAAAGCAGTGCTTAGGAAAATTTAATCTTTAATTGCTTACGTGAAAAAAGAAAAAAGAAAATGATTCAAAGAAAAAGGAAAATATAAATAATTGGTAGGTAAAGGATATATGGAGTTCTTTATGCTATTCTTATCACTTTTCTGTTACTTAAAATTAAAAAGAAAATGGAAAGTTCATAAAAAATCTCTTAATTTAGTTAGTCACATGTGAGGGTGAGAAGCAAAAACAGATAAACAAAATTGGCTCAAGGTAGTAGACTACTCCTCTTTCTATTAGAAATCCCAGAAATGAGCCCCCCACCCCCCAGAACAAATATGTACGAAGTTTTGTTAAACCACTGAGGGTGACAGCAAACAAGAAAATTTCTTGTAACTAATAAAAGATAGAAATCATATTGGATGATATATACTGGGATAAGAATACAGAAGACCACAGTTAAAACAGTGATGCTCTAAATTCAAAATTCTCAGATCTGAAGAATAATAATTAACTAATTAAATAATTCCAGAATCAGAGATTAACTAAAGAATAACTTCCCAAAGAGTAGGCTGGGTAGGTTAATTCCTCCTCTTCCTTGGCCTATATCAAGGTATAGGTTAGAAAGCTATTTCCCTCTGCATTAGTGGTTTGTTAACATTGCCTGCACATGAAATCATCTGAGGCACTGAGGAGCTTTAAACATTACTCAGCCTAGATTCTAATTTAACTGGTCAGACATGAAACCTGAGCATTAGACTTATGTTTGGTATTAAAGAAATAGCATAAACAGGAGGGAAATAAACTTGCCTTATAAAGCTTATTAATGTAGAGTAACTGAGGACTTTGGTCCTGGCACAAGAATTTGGCATGTGGCTCAAAGGAACAGAAAAGAATATTAAAATGTAAATGAATGGGTATTTCAAGTAGGCTATAAGTGGACTATTTAATAAATGGATCATTTGGGAAAAAAAACCCCATCATATTGGAATACAACTATGCTGCTTATAACAAAGAGTTAAATTAAATATGGAAATTTAAAAATACTAGAAAAAAAGTAGTTATTTTTATAATCTTAGTTAAGTCTTGACAAACACACCACAAAACTGAAACCCTAAAGAAAACATAATTTAAATGAACAAAGTAAAAAATGTAAATTTATCTACTGAGATAACACATGATTAACAGTTAGCAACACAAGTAAAAGTGAGAATATCTGTAGTATACATAAAGACAAAAAGGATAAAAATTTTAAAAAATCATTACTTTATAACACGCAAATGGAAAAAGGACTTAAGTGTGTACCACTATAACATCAATCTATAAATCAAATGTTACTAAAATAACATTTAAAAATAAATAAGTAAATCATTAGAAAATTCTGCCTAATAAATAACTTAATTGATTTTTGCTACCTATTCCATTTTGCAGTATACAAAAACTTTACTTACTAGTTGTTATACGTTCTTGACTGTCCGCAATTCTTTCCTTTACTGATTTTGCAGGTGCTTTTTTGCTACCATGAATAGTGGTTGTGGAGAGTTCTTTCAGTTTCCAGTGGGTCCAAAAGCCTTTTTGAGGTTTTAAACCTGTTAGTATAAAATACATATTTAGCCAAATAAATTCGGATTTTGAAAATACCTTTTAATTTGTCAAAGCGTTTTTATGATAATTATACATTTCATCCTCACAACAAAAAAGTTCCTTTTTTGTTCCTTTTAAGCTGTGTAGGATTAGATAAGTCATTTAACCACTCTAAACATCTGTATCCTCAGCAATAAAAATAAGAATAATATAAATTATTTGTAAATATATGTAAAGTATAGTAAATGGGAAAGCACTACACAAATATGAACTAATATTATTATTATTATGTTAATAATTATGACTATAAACTATCATGCTCATAAATGTAGCCAATATTTTCTCAGCGGTGAGTGTTCAATGAGGATTATTCACTAAACTGGGCCATCAAATTATAATTTTCTAAATGTTTTTAGATACAGTTATCACTTATTTAGCAGAAGACTTCAGTTTGATTCACTTGAGTGCTTCTAGATAGATTGCCTATGTTTTAAAATATTGTGCATTAAGAGAAAAATTGAAGTATAGCAAGGCCAACAGATCAGCAGATTGAGTTTGTAAAGATGGTTTATTAGTCACAGTTCCCAAGAGTAGGGGGATATCATGCCACAGGGGGCCACATGGGCAAGCCCTGGGGCCAGTCAGGAGACAGAGAAAGAGGGGATAACTGTGGGTAAGAGTCTTTATTGTGCTTTCCTTAGGAAGGAAGAGGCAAGGCAAGAAGGCCTATGGTTGACTAGTTTTAATAATTTCAGCAGGCTTAAGTGCGTAGGAGCTATGCCTAGTCTGGTACCTAGTCCCAGAGCCAAATAAAGTAAGAGCCAAATAAAGGAAATGGTTGTGTGTGACCTCTGAACTGGTTGGTTTAAAAATCAAAAAGCATTTAAAAAACATGCTCATGGGCAAGTTGCCTCTAGGAATTAACTAACCCAAGGAAGTGCGGTCCTTCTAGGGTCATCAAGGTCCCAGATGTCCAAGTATCAGAATATAGAAAATAAAATACATGGTTAATACTGTCCAGTATTGAATAAACCCTACTTGGTCCTGATATATAAAGAGAGAGAGGGTGTACTATGTACCAAACTATGTGCTGGACACAAGGGGCACAAAATTCATTTAAATCTAGTCCCTGTCTGCCATCAAGGCAGATGTGAAATTATTTAGCATAGTGCCTGATCCACAGTAAGCACTTAATATAAATTAGTTTTACTGTTACTTTTTTGTTTTTTGCAAATTAGCCACTGGTTGATATCTGACTACATTCCAACATTATTTACAAGTTTTAATTAATACTGGTCACAAAACATGAATTGTTCCAAATAATGACATTAATATAGAGCCACAACATTTGAAATTTATATTTTCACATTGCCAATTTTTAAAAACGAAACTCTACTAGGATCTATTCAAGCATTTCCTAGGAAATTTTTATCCTATGGGATTTAGAAACAAATGGTATATAAAATAAGGGAGCTAAAAACTTAAAATGTCTTTGCAATTATTTGAAAACTTACATATATTCTAATTTTCATTTTTCATTTTATAAAATTTATACAGACATAATTTAAAGAGTGAAACTATATGTCAAACTATTTGTTTAATTTCCAAAGTCTCATAGTTCCTCACATATCCCCAACACTGCATCTTGCTTTCCAGAATCAACTATCTTTATTTGGGACCCTTAACCATAACAGACAAAAAAAGGGCTATATTATTAGATTTTGATGTGTTAATTTTAGGCATTATCTATTGACGTCCAACTAGGGAAGATAAAAGATTTAATGATCTTTCACTATCTTATCTCATTATCACCACATACAAGCTAACTTCCTATTCTTTACATAATACCAACTGTTATAATTTTCATTGTGTGAATATCAGCATTTACATTATTATAACTACATAAAATCTTGTTGACAGCTAAACTAGTTCTCTCTTTTTGAATATACAGAATAATGTGGAGAACTGAGACTTTAAAAATGAATCTGCTATGCTTATTAAGAAAATTTCTTTATCTGAAGTTAATAATTGTTGGATGTTTTTGTTTTCTTATGTTCTATGTACTTATAATTAACTTAACTCCAAACTACTCCCCCCATTATTTTCTAAATTGCTTTTGAATATATTCAGATGCATCAGAGATTCTTTTAGTTTAATATTCTTGGAGACATGTCTCCCAAAGCCTGCCAATGTGCTCAAATCTGAACAAATTTTTTCATTAGGCTTGTGCGGTTATCATCTAGGGAGCTCCCTTCACCATTATTTTGGGGATTCAATTTACATGTCCCATGTGTTTAAGCCTCCAATCTTTGACTCTCATCTTAACCTCTTCGTTAATTTGTGCCTTATTTTGGTGTTTTTTTTCCTCCCATAACTTGATGAGAAAAGATGTATATAAGTTAACAATGTCTTTAGTTCATCCTTACACTTACCTGACAAATTGGTTGGGTCTAGGGTCCTAGGTTATAAATAGTTCTCCCTTAGAATTTGCAAGACATTGTTCTGTTCTCTTCCTTCTTTCAAAGTTGCTGATGAGAGGAATGATACAATTCTGTTTCTTAATCCTTCTGTTCTCTGGGAGTTTTTTTCAGCATTTGCTTTTTGTTCTCTGGGTTCTGAGGACTCACAACAATTTACTGTGGCATACAGCAATTTTTATCCATTGTCCTGAGCACTAAATAATCTCTTTCAAACTGGAAATTCAAGATTTTCAAGCATGGAAAACTTCTTGAAATAATTCTTTGATTATTTCTTACTTTTCTTTCTCTCTGTTCTCTATTTGAATATAATATAGAGAATTGAGATGTCAAAAACAAAAAGGCTTCTAAAGGGTTAGTTTCTTCCCATTTGAGATGGATGCCTAAATAGATCACTGGTCTTCAGTCTTTATACTTTTTTGAAAATACACATTAAAGGCCATAAATTACCTTCCAAGAACCTTAGCTGTCATCTTACATATTTTGAGACATAGTATTTATTCTTGTCAACTTGTTCAAAACTAGTTTCTATTTCTCTAATTTCCATTATGATTTCTTCTTTGAAGACTGAGTTAGTAGGCACATATTTCTTATTTTATTTTTTCATTAACTTTTAAGTTCCAGGGAACACGTGTGGATGTGCAGGTTTGTTACATAGGTAAACACGTACTATGGTGATTTGCTGCACAGATCCCCATCACCTAGGTACTAAGCCCAGCATCCATTAGCTATTCTTCCTGATGCTCTCCCTCCCTCTGCATCCCCCAAAGACCCTAGTGTGTGTTGTTCCCCTGCATATGTCCGTGTGTTCTCATTGTTCAGCTCCCACTTATAAGTGAGAACACGCAGTGTTTGGTTTTCTGTTCCTGGGTTAGTTTGCTGAGGAAAATAGCTTCCAGGTCCATCCATATCCTTGCAAAGGGCATGATCTCATTCCTTTTTGTGGTTGCATAGTATTCCATGGTGTATATGTACCGCATATTCTTCATCCAGCCTATCATTGATGGGCATTTGGGTTGATTCTATGTCTTTGCTATTGTGAATAGTACTGTAATGAACATACATGTACATGTCTTTATAATAGAATGATTTATATTTCTTTGGGTATATACCCAGTGATCGCAATGCCTCTCCAGCAAGGGAACAGAACTGGGTGGAGGCTGAGATAGATGAGCATGTTATTAGGCACATATTTCTTTTTATTATTATTATACTTTCAGTTCTGGGGTACATGTGCAGAACGTGCAGGTTTGTTACATAGTTATACACAGAGGAACATATTTTAAATTTTCAACTTACATAAAGACATTTCCTATTTTTTGGTCATAGTTTCTAACATACTGCATTGCATTCAATGAATGATTCCATATGATTTAAATCTCTTGAAAGCTGGAAGTATTTGATTTTTGACTGAATATAAAAAGAATTTTTATAAATATTTTGTGTTTGAAAGTAATGTATATTTTTCAATTGTAGTGTTCTATGTGTATACATTACTTCATGCTTGTTAATCATGTTATTTAAATCGTTTATACCTGTCCTAGGTTTCATTTTTTTGCTTGCTTCTTCTATTAATTACTAAGAGTTGTGCATTTCTTTCTGAACTATTTTTTGTCTTATCATTACCCACAATCTTCCAGAATTATTATGGCTATGCCAATAATTGAGATGATGTTCTTAGGTTCATACAAATTCTTTGATGAGGTGCCTATTCCATTATTTTCAAAATTATTTATTTATTTAACTTTACATTCTGGGATACATGTGCAGAATGTACAGGTTTGTTACATAGGTATCCATGTGCCATGGTCGCTTGCTGCACCTATGAACCTGTCACCTAGGTTTTAAGCCCTGCATGCATTAGCAACTTGTCCTGATGCTCTCCCTTCTCTCACCTCATCCGTTACTCCCTAGCAGGCCCTGGTGTGTGTGTTTCTCATCCCTGTGTTCATGTGTTCTCATTGTTCAACTCCCACTTAGGAGTGAGAACATGAGGTGTTTGGTTTTCTGTTCCTGTGTTAGTTTTCTGAGGATGATGGCTTCTAGCTTCATCCATGTCCCTGCGGAGGACATGATCTGATTCTTTTTTGTGGCTGCATAGTATTCCATTGTGTATACGTAACACATTTTCTTTATCCAGTCTATCATTGATGGGAATTTGGGCTGGTTTCACGTCTTTGATACTGTGAATAGTGCTGAAATAAACATACACGTGCATGTATCTTTATAATATAATGATTTATATTCCTTTGGGTATATATCTAGCAATGGAATTGCTGGATCAAATGGTATTTCTGGTTCCAGATCCTTGAGGAATTGCCACGCTGTCTTCCACAGTGGTTGAACTAATTTACATTCCCACCAACAATGTTAAAGTCTTCCTACTTCTCCACAGCCTCACCATCTGTTGTTTCTTGACTTTTTAATAACCACCATTCTGACTGGTGTGAGATGGTATCTTACTGTGGCTTTGATTTGCATTTCTCTAATGATCAGTGGCTTTTTTTGATATATTTGTTGACCGCATAAATATCTTCTTTTGAGAAGTGTCTGTTCATATATTTTGCCCACTTTTTGATGGGGTTGTTTGTTTTTTCTTGTAAATTTGTTTAAGTTCCTTGTATATTCTGGATATTAAACCTTTGTCAGATGGGTAGCTTACAAAAATTTTCCCCCATTCTGTAGGTTGCCTGTTTGCTCTGATGATCTCTTGCCGTGCAGAAGTTCTTTAGTTTAATTAGATCTCATTTGTCAATTTCACCTTTTGTTGCAATTGCTTTTGGCAATTTCATCATTAAATCTTCACCCATGCTTGTGTCCTGTATGATATTACCTAGGTTTTCTTCTAGGGTTTTCATGGTTTTTGGTTTTACATTTAAGTCTTTAAGCCATCTTGAGTTAATTTTTATATAAGGTATAAGGAAGGGGTCCAGTTTTAGTTTTCTGCATATGGCTAGCCAGTTTCCCCAGCACCTTATTAAATAGGTAATCCTTTCCCCATTGCTTGTTTTTGTCAGGTTTGCCAAAGATCAGATAGTTGTAGATGTGTGGTCTTATTTCTGAGGTCTCTATTCTGTTCCATTGGTCTGTATGTCTCTTTTGGTACCAGTACCTTGCTGTTTTAGTTACTGTAACGTTGTAGGAGAGTTTGAAGTCACGTAGTGTGATGCCTCCAACTTTGTTCTTTTTGCTTAGGATGGTCTTGGCTATGTGGGCTCTTTTTTTGGTTCCATCTGAATTTTAAAGTAGTTTTTGCTAATTCTGTGAAGAATATCAATGGTAGTTTGATGGAAATAGAATTGAATTTACAAATTACTTTGGGCAGTATGGCCATTTTCACGATATTGATTCTTCCTATCCATGAGGATGGAATGTTTTCCCATTTGTTTGTGTCCTCTTTTATTTCCTTGAGCAGTGGTTTGTAGTTCTCCTTGAAGAGGTCTTTCATGTCCCTTGTTAGCTGTATTCCTAAGTATTTTATTCTCTTTGTAGCAATTGTGAATGGGAGTTTATTCATGATTTGGCTCTTTGCTTGTCTATTGTTAGTGTATAGGAATGCTTGTGACGTTTGTACATTGATTTTGTGTTCTAAGACTTTGCTGAAGTTACTTATCAGCTTAAGGAGTTTTGGGGCTGAGATGATGGGGTTTTCTAAATATAGGGTCATTCCATCTGCAAACAGACATAATATGACTTCCTCTCTTCCTGTTCCATTTAAATATTTCACCCATTTTTAAATTGAGATGTTTGATTTCTTTTCAGTGAATTTTGAGTTCTTCATATGTCTCGATACAAACCTTTTATTATAAATATGATATGCCAGTGTTTTCTTCCAGGCTGTGAATTTTCTTTTCATTTCTATTACTAGTGTCAGTAATAGAAATGTAACAGAATTTCTTAATTTTGATTAAATCCAGTTTGTCAAGAATTTTATTTTATGCATTATGCTTTTGGTGTCTTAGCTAAGAAATTGTGCCTAACCTAATGTCACAAAAATTTCTTTCATGCTTTCTTCTAAAAGTTTTATAGTTTTAAGTTTTACACTTAGGGTTACAATCCATTTCAGTTAATGTTTGCATAGGTTAGAAGATTTGAATCAAAGTTTATTGTTCAACTTATGGATATCCAGGAGCTCCAGGACAATTTTTTGAAAAGACTACTCTTTTCCATTTAGGAAGCTCTCAGCCATTATCTTCTCAAATATTTCTTTTATAATATATTCTCTCTTTTCTCCTTTAGGGATTCCAATTACATATATGCCTGACAGTTTGAGGTTGTCTTACAGCCCTTGAATTCTCTGTTTTGTGTTTTTCGCTCTTGTTTCTCTTTGTGTTTCAGTTTGGGTAATTTCTCTGATCTATGTTCAAGTTAATGGATTCTTTCCTTGGGTGTGAAAAGTTTATTTGATAAGTTTGTCAATGACATTCTTCATCTCTGTTCATGTGGTTTTCATTTGATCCTTTCTTAGAGTTTTCAATGTCTCTGCTGAAATTACACATCTAATTATGCATGTTATGTACCTTTCCACTAAAACCTTTCACATATTAATTATGGTTATTTCAAATTTCCTGTCTGATATTCCAATATCTGAGCCTTACCTGAAACTGATTCTGTTGATAGCTTTTTTGCTTGACAGTGTTTTCTTTTTCTATGGCTTTTTTGCATACCTTATAATTTTTGTTGAAGACCAAATATACTATAGTAGTATATTAAAGATATATAGTAGTATAGTAAAGATGAGGTAAGTAGTTTTCATGCCTGAAAATGGGCTTCTTCTTTTGCTCAAATTTAGTGTGAGATACTAACCAAATCTAGTCTAGAATGAACTGTGTTTATGTTTTCTTGTTGCTGTTACTACTTTTAGTACTGCATATGCTTCGAATTCCTCTTAGAATGGGAACTATTTTTCCAGAAGTGTTTTGTTGTGTTTGTCTGTTTGTCTATCAACTTTAGATCTTCTCTTTGTGCCTTCTTCTCAAAAACAGTATTTTTATACACTGCTTTCCCCTCTCTCAGAAATAAACTGCTGATATTTGTTAGTTGATGTTTGTTAGATGGGTGGCAGTGGGATATCCTCCATTGCCCTGAATCAGCTCAGTGATGGGCTATGTTCCTGGGTCTTGGAATGGGGTCTTCTCAATGATCCAGACTTGTCCCAGCTGTAGCACACCTCTAATATTTTGGACCTAGTATGTAGTCCTGGCCTCACAAGTAAAGGGGTTTTTTCTCTGCTTCTTTCTTGTAGGTAAATCAGGTCTTCACCAGTTCTTTAAGGACAACAGGGTTTGCTGTCCCCATGCCACGACTTAAAAAAATTTTTTTATTGTTATTTTTTACATAGAGTAAGGGCTTTATCCCTTTCCTTCAGTGACTGCTCTTCCATTCTCCCAGACATTCTCGGGATTGTCACACTATTCCTAAGCTTTCTTATGAGGTCCATGGTGTAAAAACATAAATGTAGGGCAACTTCTCTTTTATCTGCACACTAACCTATGCTCAGCTTCTAGCAATTCACTAAAAATTTCTGCTAAATTGTTCTTACTTGATTTATGGCAAAGTACTGCATCTCCTCCAGGTAAACAAGGCTTGCATCCCCTCTCTGCTTGGAGGCTACTTTTTTAAAATAGATTTTGGATTGGTGCCTACAACCTTTGATGGGTTCAGGAAAGGTTTTGAAATTGCAGATAGTTCAGTGTTTTTTGGTAGAAGTGAGGGAGCAATATATTTTTAGCTTTCTAAATCCTAGGCAGAAGCCATAAGTAATGGCACAGATTTTAATCTTGCTTTTTGTAAGGCTAGGATGTGGAATTCAGTCATAAAGCTTGTGACATAGTCTAGCCAGTTATACAAAACCTTAAGGTTGTCTCTGTGGTGGGCAGAGGTAGCCTTCAAAGTCACCCATGTTCTAATCCCCCAAAACTATGACTATGTCTTGTTATATGGTGAAGGGTACTTCAGGGAGAAGACAGAATTAAGTTTGCTAATTGGCTGACCATAAAATAGGGTGATTATCTTGTTCAGGCAGGCTCAATGAATTCACAAGAATCCTTAAATATGGAAGAGAGAGGCAAAGCAGTCAGTGTCAAAGTGATGTGATATGAGATCAGACACTTATGGCTTTGAATATGGAAAAGGGCTATGAGGCAAATACAGGGAGTGTTTAGAAGCTACAAAGAAACAGATTCTCCCCTAAAGCCTCTAAAGGAACACATCTCTGTCAATATCTTGATTTTACTACAGTTGGACTTCTAACTTCCATAACTGTAAGATGTACATTTGTGTTGTTATAAATCACTAAATGGCAACTTGCTACAGCAGAAATAGAAAACTAATACAGCCTCTCATGATCCTTTTTTTTTTCTTATTGTGTATAAGTCACTTAGGCAATGAAAATTTCAGTTGTGAAAAAATGAACAAAAACTAAAGCCAGTTGTTAACGAAATTAATGGAACTCAGTATACTGTAAAGAGTCTAAGATAATGATTACTTCATCCTGAAGAAGACTATATGATACATTAAAGAGAACACTGAATATAGTATTTTAGATCTATAATACAAACATTTCGGCAACAAAGAAATAAGAAAAATATGTTTTATAAAATTCTTTCAACAAGTGCTTTTGCCAGTGCAAAATAGTCACAAATGAAAGATAAAAATCTATTTGGGTCACAAATACAAGTTGAGAAAATCATTTATGAGAATTAGACACAGAAAACGTGATTCTTGATGGATATAAACTGTTAGAGAAAGCAGTGTAAGAGAAATCTATACAAACACATTAATGATTAAATAAATCATAGAGGCTTTACTGCAGCTACTATTGCCTTTGTTTTCAATTTAACTTTTCATTAATTCATATAAATATTCAAAAATGAACAAATCATAAATGTATAGTTCAATTAATTTTTTACAAATTTAAAATATAGTGCTCACATAACCAGCACCTAGGAGTCCTCTGTTCCAGTTACTACCCATTCCAAGGGTAACTATTAGTCTCACTACTAACACAATACATTAGTTTTATAGATGTTGACCTTTATATGAACAGACTCATACAGCATCTACTCACTTGTGTCTGGCTTTTTCTTTTTGTTTAACTAAGTGTGTGTGACTTATCCATATTGTTGTATATAGATATAATTTGTTCACTCTTATTTTTGGTAATATTTCATTGTATGAATATTCTGCAATTTATGTAAACTTCGTATTACTGATGGACATTTTTAAAGTTTCTGTCTTGATGATTATAGATAGGCCTGATATGAACATTTTGCACTTTTTTCGGTGTACAGAAATAGGCACATTTCTGTAGGGCATGTACCTGGGAGTCATACATATTCTGTGCCAAAAGTATGCATATGCTCGGCTTTAGTAGATATTGGCAATTGTCCAGAATTATTGTATTAACTTACACTCTCACCAGCATGGTTATCTTTTATCTCAAAAAATATAGGTTTGTGTTTTTATAGGTTTTCAGGATGGCTGCCTATGGATGTTGAATGCCAGTATTCCTCAGAAAGATTAAAGTTACAGGTTGATGGTCATGACCTGAGTGAAAAGCTAAAGGAATTATGCTCAAAACTGTTGGAGAACACTGTATTAGTTCATTTGATATGGCTATGAAGAAAATACCCAAGACTGGGTAATTTATAAAAAAAGAGGTTTAATGGACTCACAGTTTCACATGGCTGGGAGACCTCACAATCATGGCAGAAGGCAAAGGAGGAGCAAAAGTAGGTCTTACATGGCAGCAGGCAAGAATGATCATGTTCAGAGGAACAGCCCTCTATAAAACCTTCAGATCTCAGGAGACTTATTCACTATCATGAGAACAGCACGGATAAAAACCACCCCCATGATTCAATTATTTTCCACTGGGTCCCTCCCATGACACATGGGATTATGGGCTACAATTCAAGATGAGATTTGGGTGGGGACACAGCCAAACCATATCATTCCACACCTGGCCCCTCCCAAAACTCATGTCCTGACATTTCAAAATACAATCATGCCCTTGCAACAGTTCCCCCAAGTATCAACTCATTCTGCCATTAATTCAAAAGTCTACAGTCCAAAATCTCATCTGAGACAAAGCAAGTCTCTTCTGACTCTGAGCCTGTAATACCACAAGCAAGTTAATTACTTCCTAGATAAAATGGGGGTACAGGCATTGGGTAAATACACCTGTTCCAAATGGGAGAAATTGGCCAAAATGAAGGGGCTACAGGCCCCATGCAACTCTGAAATCCAGCAGGACAGTCAAATCTTAAAGCTTCAAAATGAGCTCCTATAACTCCATGTCTCACATCTAGGTCATGCTGGTGCAAGAGATGGGCTCCCATGGCCTTGGGCAGCTCCACCCCTGTGGCTTGGCAGGGTACAGCTTCCCTCTTGGCTGCTTTCATGGGCTGGCATTGAGTGTCTGTGGCTTTTATAGGCACATGGTGCAAGCTATCAGTGGAGCTACCATTCTGGGGTCTGGAGGACAGTGACCCTCTTCTCACAGCTCCACTTGGCAGTACCCCAGTGAGGACTCTGTGTGGGGACTCTGACCGCACATTTCCCTTTCACACTGCCCTTGCAGAGGTTCTCCATGAGGGTTCCACCCCTGCAGCACACCTCTGCCTGGATATCCAGGCATTTCCATAGATCCTCTAAAATCTAGGCAGAGGGTACCAAACCCCAATGCTTAACTTCTGTGTACTCGCAGGCCCAACACCATGTGTAAGCCACCAAGGCTTGCACCCTCTGAAGCAACGACCTAAGCTGTACATTGTATGTTGGCCCCCTTTTAGCCATGGCTGGGACACAGGGCACCAAGTTCCAAGACTGCACAAAGCAGCAAGGCACTGGACCCAGCCCACGAAACCACTTTTTCTTCCTAGGCCTCCCAGCTTGTGATGAGAGGGATGCTGTGAAGACCTCTGACACACCCTGGAGATGTTTTTCCCATTGTCTTGGCAATTAACACTTGGCTTCTCATTACTTATGCAAATTCCTGCAGCTGGCTTCAATTTCTCCTCAGAAAATGGATTTTTCTTTTCTGTTGCATTATTGGGCTGCAAATTTTCTGAACTTTTATGCTCTGCTTCCCTTTTAAACATAAGTTCCAATTCCAAGCCATATATTTGTGAATACATAAAGCTGAATGCTTTTAAGAGCACCCAAGTCACATCTTGAATGCTTTGCTGCTTAGAAATTTCTTCTGCCAGATACTCTAAATCATCTCTCTCAAGTTCAAAGTTCCACAGGTCTCTAAGGTAGGGGGAAAATACCATCAGTCTCTTTGCTAAAGCATAGCAAGAAACACTTTTGCTCCGGTTCCCAATAAATTCCTCATCTCTGTCTGAGACCACCTCATCCTGGACTTTATTGTCCATATCACTATCAGCATCAAAATGCTGATAGTTAAAGCCATTCAACAAATCTCTAGGAATTCCAAACTTTCCCACATCTTCCTGTTTTCTGAGCCCTCCAAGTCTCTAGGAAGTTCCACACTTTTCCATATGTTTATGTTTTCTTCTGAGCCCTCCAAACTGTTTTAACCTCTCTGCCTGTTATCCAGTTCCAAAGTCGCTTCCACATTTTTGGGTATCTTAATAGTAGTACCCTGCTCTCCTGGTGCCAATTTACTGTATAGTCTGTTGTCATACTGCTGTGAAGAAATACCTGAGACTGGGTAAATTATAAAGAAAAAGGTTTAATAAACTCACAGTTTCACATGGCCGGGGAGACCTCATAATCATGGTGGAAGGCAAAGGAGGAGCAAAGGTACATCTTACATGGTGGCTGGCAAGAGACAGCATGGGCAAGGGGAGCTGCCCTTTTTTAAACCTTCAGATCTTGTGAGACTTATTTACTATCATGAGAACAGCATAGGAAAAACTCATCCCCATGATTCAATTACCTCCCACCAAGTCCCTCCCATGACACATGGGAGCTACAATTCAAGATGAGATTTGGGTGGGGACACAGCCAAACCATATCAAACCCCCAGGAAGAAGCTGGGCTGCAGGAAAGGAAGACAGCAAGAATCTGGTAAAGATTGATGCCTGGAGAACTTGAAGTCCCACTGAAAGGATAGGTAGAAATATTTCTTTGCTCCCCTCACCCCAAGACAGACTGCTGACCACTGAATTGTCAGAGTCTCTCTTCCCTTGTGAGCCCAAGCAATGCTGTTGGAGGTGACATGGGAACTTCCTGGGGGTGGAGCACAGGGTGGCCAGATTGTGCATGTGTGTTCACACCCCCCTCAAACCTGAATTGAGGTGGTGGGTGCCATACTGCTTGTACACTTGTTGTGGGACACTCTCTCATCCAGGGAATCTTAGCCCTGTGTTGTTGCATCACCAGATCACCTGGAAACATGCTCTGGAACACACTCTGACTTTGGCAATCACAGGGAACCAGCAAGACCCTAGGGAGCTGCAGGATTCCTGGAGACCTAGCCCTCAGCATGGGCTACCCCAAGGAAAAGGGGGAGTACAGCCCATTAAAGTGCCATTTGAAACAAAGGAAACATGAGTGTGTGGTGATCTCTGAAAGGGGCAATGTTGTTCTGCCTAGCAAAAGGACAGCACCAGTGACTGAGAATGGACATGGAGAGGGGTTTATCTCTTACTCCCCTTCTCTACAGCTATGGATATAGCCAAGGATTTCCCCACTGGGAACTAAAGCAAAGGAACTTGGAGACAGCCTTTCCTATGCTATTTGTGTCAGTTACACCTCCCTGAAAGTGTGCCTGCTGCCACCTGAGCTTGCACAAAGGGAGGGCTCATCTCCCCTTCCTGCAACAGAGTGCAGACCAGCTGCAGAGCTGTTTGGAGCTGAGAAGAGAGGTTCCTCCCCAAGCCATTTTGGGGGCTACTAGACGGGCATTTTCTGTGGACCTAGTCACATTGCGGTCTTGAGATAAAGAACAGAATCTATTTTAACTGAAGCTTGCAAGCCCTATGACAGGAGCATGATAGGAAAGCAAATTGTATTTCTACCTGCCAAAGATGAGGAGATGGTGCAGCCCCCACCCAATTTCTCCACCCCAGACCTCAGCACATTCAACCATGAACTCCCTCCACCACCCGTATCAGGGCCGCATTTCCACTCATTATCAAGATACTGGAGGGTGATCTGGCTTCCACTCTTAAGCACCACCTACTGTACTTGGGACTGAACTGCACCACCATATAACCTGCTGAAGTACACCATGCTAGGGCAGGAGATAAGCTTCCTAAGATGTCCACACTCTCAGCCCCACAGAAGACAGTGAGTCAGCTCACACACCAATACACAGCTACAACAAGAGCCATTTGAGAAAATCATGTCCGAAAACTATCTATAAGCAAGGAACACATAACAGTGTCTTAGTCCCTGGAGATCACCCAGGAACAAACCAAAATGATCATACACAACATACACTACAGTCAGACTCACAAAGGAGAAAAGAATAAAAAATTTAAAAGTCCCATCTAAATGATAGCAAATTTAAAAATAAGAAGTGATAGCTTCTTCAGTTGAGAAGGATTCTGTGCAAAAACTCTGGAAGCAAATAAGACAGAGTGTTTTGACATCCCTAAAGGAATCACACTAATTTATCTAGTAATGCATATGAACCAAATGAAAACTCTAAAATGACACATAAAGAATTCAAAATATGGATTGTATGGAAGCTCAATAAGACCCAAGATAAAGTTGAAAAACAACACAGATAAAAAATTAATATGAAAGATGAAACAGATATATTTTAAGGAACCAACAGAACTTCTAAAAATAAAAAACTCTTTGAAACCATTTCAAAATACGGTTTAAAGCTTTAACAATAGACTAGACTAAGTAGAAGAAAAAAATTTCAGAGCTTGAAAACTAGTCTTTCAAATTAACCCAATCATACAAAAAAAAAAAAAGAAATAATTTTTAAAAATGAATGAAGTCTTTAAGAGATACGGGATTATGTAAAGCAACCAAACCTATGACTTATAAACATTTCTGAGGGAGAAGAAGAAAAAGGAATTTGAAAACATATTTGAGGGAATACTTCAGGAAAATTTCCCTGATCTTGCTACAGATGAACACATCCAAATACAAGAAATTCAAGGACACCTGGGAGATACTATACAAAACAATCTTCACTAAAGCATACAGTAATCAGACTCTCCATCTCTACTCTCCATACAGTACTCAGACTCTCTTTCTTTTACTCTCTTCAATGTGAAAGAAAAAATCTTAAGAGCAGATGTAGAGAAGCAGCAAATCAACTATAAAGAAAATTTCATCAGACTAACAGCAGACTTCTAAGCAGAAACCTTGAAGCTAGAAGAGAGGGCCTAGGGTTAGTCTTCTTAAAGAAGTGTCTTCAAGACACTTACAGTGTTTAAAGAAGTGTCTTTAAACACAGACACTTCTTAAAGAAAACAAAAAGCCAGCTGATATGGTTTGGCTTGGCCCATCCAAATCTCATCTTCAATGCCCACATGTTGTGGGAGGGTTGCAGTGGGAAGTAATTGAATCATCAGGGTAGGTTTTTCCCTGCTGTTCTTGGGATGGTGAATAAGTCTCACAAGATCTGATAGTTTTAAAAATGGGAGTTTCCCTGCATAAGCGCTCTCTTTGCCTGCTGCCATCCATGTAAGACATGGCGTGCTTCTCCCTGCCTTCCACCATGATTGTGAGGTCTCCCCAGCCATGTAGAACTCTAAGTCCATTAAATCTTTTTCCTGTATAAATTACCCAATCTTGCGTATGTCTTTATTAGCAGCACAAAAACAAACTAATTCAGTAAATTGGTACCAGTATAGTGGGGCACTGCTAAAAAAATAACAAAAAATGTGAAAGAGACTTTGCAACTGGGTAACAGGCAGAGGTTGGAACAATTTGGAGGGCCTAGAAGACAGGAAGATGTGAGGAAGTTTGGAACTTTCTAGAAATTTGTTGAATGGCTTTCACTATCAGCATTTTTATGCTAATAGTGATATGGAAAATAAAATCCAGTCTGAAGTGGTCTCAGATGGAGATGAGGAACTTGTTGGGAACTGGAGCAAAGGTGACTCTTGTTATATTTTAGCAAAGGGACTGGTGGCATTTTGGCCCTGCCCTAGAGATCTGTGGAACTTTGAACCTGAGAGACATGAATTAGGTTATTTGGCAGAAGAAATTTCTAAGCAGCAAAGCATTCAAGATGTGACTTGGACGCTGTTAAAAGCATTCAGTTTCAAAGGGAAACAGAGCACAAAAGATCAAAAAATTTGCAGCCTGATGATGAAATAGAAACGAAAATCCCATTTTCTAAAGAGAAATTCAAGGCAGCCACAAAATTTGCATAAGTAACGGAGAGCTAAATGTTAATCCCCAAGACAATGGGGAAAATGTCTCCAGGGTAGTCAGAGGTCTTCATGGCAGCCCCTCCTATCACAGGCTTGGAGGCCTAGAAGGGAAAGATGGTTTTGTCAGCTGGGCACAGTACTCTCTGCTCTGTGTAGCCTAGGGACTTGGTTCCCTGTGTTCCAGCCACTCCAGTCATAGCATAAAGGGGCTCAGGTGGTTTGTTCAGGGGGTAGAAGTCCCAAGCCTTGGCAGCCTCATGTGTTGAGCCTGCAGGTGCACAGAAGTCAAGAATTGAGGTTTGGGAACCTCTGCCTAGATTTCATAGGATGTATGGAAATGCCTGGATGCCCAGGCAGAAGTTTGCTGTATGGGAGGGACCCTCATGGGGAACCTCTGCTAGGGCAGTGCAGAAGGAAAATGTGGGGTCAGAGCCCCCACAGAGTCCCTACTAGGGCACTGCCTAGTGGAACTGTGAGAAGAGGGCCACTGTCCTCCAGTCCCTGGAATGGTAGATCCACTGACAGCCTTCACTGTGCACCTGGAAAAGCCACAGACACTCAACGTCAGCTGGTGAAAGCAGCCTGGAGGAGGGATATACCCTGCAAAGCCACAGGTGTGGAGCTGCCCAAGGCCGTGGAAGTCCACCTCTTGCATCAGTGTGACCTGGATGTGAGACATGGAGTCAAAGGAGATCAGTTTGGAGCTTTAAGATTTGACTCCTCCACTGGATTTCAGACTTGCATGGGGCCCGTAGCTCCTCTGTTTTGGCCAATTTCTCCCATTTTGAATGGCTGTATTTACCCAATGCCTGTACTCCCATTGTATCTAGGAAGTAACTAACTTGCTTTTGATTTCACAGGCTCGCAGGCAGAAGGGACTTGCCTTGTCTTGGATGAGACTTTGGACTGTGGACTTTTGAGTTAATGCTGAAATGAGTTAAGACTTTGAGGGACTGTTGGGAAGGCATTATTGGTTTTGAAATGTGAGGACACGAGATTTGGGAGGGAATCGGGGTAAAATGATACGGTTTGGCTGTGTCCCCACCCAAATCTCATCTTGAATTCCCACATGTCGTGGGAAGGACCCAGTGGGAGGTAACTGAATCATGCAGGCAGGTTTTTCCCTGCTGTTCTTGGGATAGTGAATAAGTCTCATGAGATTTGATGGTTTTAAAAACGGGAGTTTCCCTGCAAAGTTCTCTCTTTGCCTGCTGCCATCCATGTAAAACATGACTTGCTCCTCCTTGCCTTCTGCCATGATTGTGAGGCCTCCAAAGCCATGTGGAACTGTAAGTCCATTAAAACTTTTTCCTGTATGAATTACCCAATCTCGAATATGTCTGTATTAGCAGCATGAAAACAGACTAATAAACCAGCCAATCATTTTACATGCTGCCAAACTGAGCTTCCTAAATGAAGGAGAAATGAAACACTAAGGTAATTTGTCACCACTAGACCAGTTTTACAGGACCTGCCTATAACAGACCCATCAAATGTGTACAGATACCTAGAGACTCAAAGTTAAAGGGTGCAGAAATATATACACACACACACACACACACACACACACACACACATAACAGAAAACAAAAATGAACAGGAGTAGTTACTCTTAAATCAAATAAAGCAGACTTTAAAACAACAATGGTAAAAAAAAAAGACAAAGAAGGATATTATATAATATTAAAGGGTTCAATTCAATAACAATCTTAAATATATATGAAGCCAACCCTGGAGCACAAAGATTCATAAAACAAAGAACACTAAACCTTAGAAAAGAGATGGACAGCAATACAATAATAGTGGAGGACTTCGACACGCCACTGACAGGCCTAGATACCATCAAGGTAGAAAATCAAGAAAGGAACTCTGGACTTAAACTTGGCTCTAGACCAAATGAACCTAATAGACATTTAAAGAAGATTCTACCCAACAATTGTAAAAAACACATTTTTTTCTCATCAGCATATGGAACATTTTCCAAAACTGACCAGATGCTTAACAATAAAGCAAGTTTCAATATTTAAAATCTGAAATTGTATCAAGTATCTTATCAGACCACAGTGGAATAAAATTAAAAATCAATCACAAGATGAACTCTCAAAGCTACAGGGAAACGAAACAACTTGCTCCTGAAGGACTTTTGGGTAAAATATGAAATTTGGAAAGCAATAAAAAATTTTTGAAATCAATGAAGCACACACACAATATACCAAAACATCTAAGATACGGTAAAATCTGTGCTGAGAGTAACGTTTACAGTGTTAAATGCCAACATCAAAAATATCAAGATCTCAAATTAACAACCTAACATTGTACCTCAAGGAACTAAAAAAACAAGAAGAAACTAAACCCAAAGCTACAAGAAGAAAATAAATCACAAAGATCAGAACAGAAGTAAATGTAATTGAGATTAAGAAAGTGATACAAAGTATTAATGAAATGAGAAGTTGGTTATTTGAAAGGAGAAACAAGATTGATAGACCACTAGGTAGATTTATCAAGCAAAAAAAGAGAGAAGATTCAAATAAGCACAGTCAGAAATGATAAAACTGACTTACCACTGATATCAGAGAAATACAAAGGATCATCAGAGATTATTTTGAACATCTCTATGTGTACAAAGTAGAAAACCTAGGAGAAATGGAAAAATTTGGGGGAATATACAACCTCTCATGATTGAACCAGGAAGAAATAAAAATTCTGAACAGATCAAGAAGGAGTAATAAAATTGCATCAATTAAAAAAAAAAAAAAAAGCCTAGGACCAGACAAATTCATAGCCAAATGTCACCAGACGTTCTAAGAGCTAGTTTCAATGTTATTGAAACTATTCCAAAACATCAGGAAGGAGGGAATCTCATCAAACTGATTCTACAAAACTAGTATCACCCAGTACCAAAATCAGGTAAGGACACCGTAAAAAAGAAAACTACAGTCCAATATCTCTGATGAACATGGATGTAAAAATTTTCAAAAAAACAACCAGCAAACTGATTCCAATAGCACATCCAAAAAGATAATGCATCACCATCAAGTGGGTTTTATTCCAGTGATGTAAGCATGGCTCAAAATATGAAAATCAATACTGTGATATGCTATAACAATAGAATTAAAAACAAAAACCACTCAATCATCTCAATATATGCAGAATAAGCATTTAGCAAAATCCAACATCCCTTCAGTTATCCAAGGAACCATACCTCAAAATAGTAAGAACCATCAAACACACAGCCAACATCATACTAAATGGGAAAAAGCTGGAAACATTCCCCATGAGAACCAAAATAAGACAAGGATGCATGCTCTCACCACTCCTATTCAACACTGTACTGGAAGTTTGTCCAGAAAACTCAGGCAAGAGAGAAATAATAGAAGACACCCAAACTGGAAAAAAGGTCAAATTATTTGTTTGCTACGACATCATCTTTTACCTAGAAAACCTTAAATATTCCTCCAAAAGGCTCATAGATTTAATAAATGATTGCAGTTAGGTTTCAGGAAATAAAACAATGTACAGAAATCAGTAGCATTTCTATACACTGATAATGTTCAAGCTAAAACCAAATCAAAACTCAGTCCCATTTACAACAGACATATACACAAAAATTAAATACCTAGGAATACACTTAACTAAGAAAGTGGAAGATCTCTCCAAAGAGAAATACATAACACTGATGAAAGAAATCACAGAAGACACAAATGAATTTTAAAAATCACATGTTCATGGGTTGTAAGAATCAGTATCATTAAAATGACCATGATGCCCAAAGCAATCTACTGATTCAATGCAATTCCTATCAAATTACTAATGTCTTTTTTTGACAAGATTAGAAAAAGCAATTCTAAAATTAATGTGGAATGAAAAAATGCCTGTAAATCCAAAGCAATTCAGCAAAAACAACAAAGTTGGAAGTATCACATCACATCACATGACTTCAAGTTAAACTACAAAGCTACAGTAACCCAAATAACATAGTGCTGGTACAACAGAAACATAGATCAATGAAACAAAATAGAGAACGTATAAATAAACCCACATATCTACAACCAATTGATCTTTACGAAAATAAACAATACAGAAAGAACACCTATTCAATAAATGGTGTTGGGAAAACTGGATAGCCATATGCAGCAAATGAAACTGGACCCCTATCTCTCATCATATGCAAGAATTAACCTAAGATAGATGAAAGACTAAAATATAAGAACTGAAACTACAAAATAATTCCAGAAAAAAAAACTAGGACTCTTCTTGACATTGTCCTGGGCAAAGAATTCATGACTAAGACTTCAAAGGCAAAGGCAATGAAAACAAAACAGACCCGTGAGATGTAAACTAAAAACCTTCTGCACAGCAAAAGAAATAATAAACAGAGTAAACAGACAATCTACAGAATGAGAAAAAGTATTTGCAAATTGTGCCTCTGACAAAGGACTAATTTTCACAATCTACAAACAACTCAACAAGAGAAAAACACTCCATTAGAAAGCGGACAAAGGACATGAACAGACATTTCTCAAAAGAAAACATAAAAGCAACCAATAAACATAAGGAAAAATGCTTAACATCACTGACTATCAGAGGAGCATATTAAAACCACAATGAGATACCATTTCAAACCAATCAGAATGGCTATTATCAAAAAATCAAAAAATAACAGATATTGGTAAAGATGTAGAGAAAAGGTAACACACACCATTGATGGGAATGTATAATACAGTAACCCCTATGGGAAAAGGCATGGAGATTTCTCAAAGAATTAAAAATAAAACTACCATTGAGTCCAGCAGTCCTACTACTGAGTATAAACCTAAAGGAAAGCAAATCACTATACAAAAAAGACACCTGCACTCATGTTTATCACATCACTATTCACAATAGCAAAGTCTTGGAATAAACCTAAGTGTCTATCAATGGATGATCAGATAAAGAAAATATGGAATATATATACCATGGAATACTATGCAGCCATAAAAGGGAATACAATCATGTTTTTGCAGCAATGTAGATGGAGCTAGATATAATTATTCTATATGAAATAACCCAGAAACTGTAAACCAAATACCATATATTCTCACTTGTAAGTGGGAACCAAACAATGGGTACACATGGATATAAACATAACAAATGACAATGGAGACTCCAAAAGAGGGGAGGTTGAGAGGAGGGTCAGAGTTGAAAAATGAACTATTGGGTAGTGTTTACTATTTGGGTGATGGGTTTACTAGAAGCCCAAATATCACCATTACACAATATACCTATGTGACAAACCTGCACATGTACCTGCATCAAAAATAATCTAAAATAATCTAAAAGACAACATACACACAAAAGAAAATGCAGGTTTGATTTTTTTAAATTAAACTTATTTGATATAATTGTAGATATACATACAGTTGCAAGAAATAATACAAGGAGATACTCCATACTTTTTACTCAGTTTCCCACAATGGTAACACCTTGTAAAACTATAGTGCAATATCACACTAGGATACAGACACTGATAGAATCAAGATACAGAACAGATCCATCACAAGTATCTCTCAAATTGCTTGCTTATATCCACACTTACTCTTTTTCCTTCCCAGTTTCTTCTCTCATCTCTAAATCTTGGCTAGTACTAATCTTTTCCCAATTTCTGTAATTTGAAGATTGTTATATAAATGAAATCAAATAGTATATGAACTTTTGGCACCTACTTTATTCACTCAGCATAATTCTTTAGAGACTTATCCAAGTTATTTCATATATCCATAATCCATTCCCTTTTCATTGCTGAGTAGTTTTCCATGGCACAGAAGCACCATAGTTTGTTTAATCATTCACCCTTAAGTTTTTATATGTGGCTATCTTATGAAACCCTTTTGTTCAAATTAGTTTTACTATTGACTGTCTAGAGTCTTCCATGGATATATCATATCATCTACAAATACAATTTTAATACTTTTTTGCAATTATTATGCTTTTAATTGATTTCTATTATGTATTTAGAAAATACTATATGTAACAGATGGAGATGAGGCAATATCAATTATCCAGGAGATTTACACAGAATGGTTTTGAAATCCTGTGGTAAATTCAGTTTGGAATGTTTACTTTAGGCCACTCCTACGGGTCTTCAAAGCATACTTCAAAGCATCAATAAAATCATTCCACATACAAACTGCCTAGCAAGAACACTAATATAAATGATCTATACTACTTAAATAGCAGAATAGGTAGTTCTAACTAAAGTAAACAAAAACTGATCTTGTTTCAGGAAGTTTTATAAGGTTATGACCAGTAGAATTAATCTGAAGATATCAAAATAATTATGGCAAGCAACTAAGAGATTCTTTCTGCAAGAAAAAAAAAGTTAACTTTTTTTGAGATACCATTGGGTAAAAGTGAAATCAATTTGTTTGCCTCTGTTGTAATAGAACTATAATGAAAGGCTAGAAAAAATTGAATTGTATGTATCTATAAAATTGCTCCAATGTTAAATTATTAGTAGCTAAAATACCAAAAACATATTTATTGTAAAAAGAAGAATAAGAAATGTATCTAAACTGTTCAAGTAAAGATACATGTTAGACATAAAAGAGAATATTTTTCTTATTTGTAAACTTATTTGAGTTTTAATAGAAGAAAATATATTTGTATTAATTAAAAGTGCAACACATATTAAAACTACTATAAAGAAATATAAATATAAAGAAAACCCTACAGAAGCACAAGTGTACAGCATTCTATAGAATCACAAATATAATACATAGAATTCTATTTCCAACAGAGAATATTCTTTAGTTTTCAAGTCATTAGATTCCATTTATAATGTTTTACTATGCATTATTACATGACAAGAACAACTCAATACATTCTAAAATACAAGGATAATACACAGGCCACAGTGTTTAAGATAATATTAATAAGTGTAAACTAATAATTATAAACATGAAATTATTTGCCACTAAAAGCACTATTTTGAAAGATTCTTAGGTAAAAATACAAACCAAATTGCAACTACATGGTGGAAATGTTCTGTACCTTGATGTGTATGTTGATTCATGTATATATGTCTGTGTATATATATTATGTATTGTGTATGTTTATATATGTTATATACTATGTATCAAGGCACACTCTACAGATTTGTGTAATGTACTGGGTGTATATTAGATTTCAGTAAAATAATGTTAAAAAATAATCATACAAAAATTTAAAAATCAGTAATAAAATGTTTAAAGTGTAGGAAAATAAGATATCTCTCACTATCAGAAATCTTCAAGATTTGAATATTCTTTATAACAACTTGCAAATATTTAAAATCAAAATTCTATTTCTGAATATAAAAACACAAAATATCTTATTCATTGTGAAAATGTTTAGATTTCTTGGGAGCCTAGGTGAGAAGATATAGCTAATGCTGCACTTGTACATCAGCTATTTTCCAGAAAGGATCATGTCTCATGCTTTTGCTGTTTAAAAGCATTGTTCATTACTCCCATCATCTTGCCTGTCTTTAGACTGTGGGTTTAGTCCTCGAAGAGTCCCAATGTTTCTCTCTGCCAAATGCCTGAGAGAATGTGCAACCCTGGCACAATTTAGATAATATACTCAATATGTTTACTATATATTTCATTGTTCATTTACATTTTAGGACTTATTCATTGCCTTAAGAAGGGAAATACAATTTGTGGCCATTATCGTACATTGTTGTTGAATATTGCCAAAAAACATATCCATTAATAAGTTTGTTACTGGATAAACAGGTAGTTACTTTGTCTATTAAAAGACTTATGAAGAAATCCTTGGTGGGTTATTATATAGATATTTAAGAGAATATCTATATATAATATACATAATACTATATAGATATTTAAGGGATTATCTATATATAATAGATAAATGATAATAGATATTAAGGGAAGCAGGTTGGGGTTTTTGAGTGGCTTGGGAGCACATTGATATTCCTCTCAATCAAATTATGAAATGTTAGTTGCGACTATTTGAAAATTTGCTATTTGACACATTTTTGGGGATTAGAGTTATATAATGAAGAAAGTCTGTGGTGAAAAAATTATAGTTTTTATAGTTAAACATCATGAGATATAAATAAAGGTTTACTGAGGGGTAAACTCATAGCCTTGAATCTTTTACACTAAGCAATAAATATGAAAATAATGCACAAAGCTTTCAGCTCTGTAAGTTAAAAAAGAACAGAAAACAATCATGTAAAAAGACTGAGAGAAAGTAATGACAATAAAAGCAAAATTAATGCACGAATATTTTTGTCAAGTAAAAATTGCAAATAAAATCATTGCTTCTTTGGTGGAAAATTAGACAAAATAGTCTGGAGAAAACAGCAATGAAAATTGTTCCAGAATAATGCAAAAAGCATCAAGTATCCCATATCTTCTTTTAAAAAAAAAAGCATTTACAGAATTTTTCCAATTATAATAGTAATTAATATTCAACAATATTAAAAATACTAGAATTATCAAAAAACCATTTTATTGTTTAGCCAGAACAACTTTACAAAGTAAACAGATCAAAAAAAGATATGATTTTTCTAAGATCATAGAGTCACACAGCTCTAACTACAAAGTTAAATAAGAAGAAAAAACAATTTATGCTCATTCACCAAAATATTTACATTTATCTTTACAAATCTTCATATGTACAAACCATATAATCTTTTTCATATTTTATTTGGCTAGTATATAGCCACTTGTAATCACTAAAGAAAGGCTCATGTGAATAAAACTCCCTAAATTTTTTATGTTTAAAACAGTTTGTGGTGCACATTTGTATGTGACCCCGCACTGCTCCATCAATGGTGCATCCTCCAATTGCTTTTGTTGTATTCCTTAAGTTTTGATATATTGCTTCCATTTTCATTTTTGCCTCAAGATATTTTGATTTTCCTTTTGAGTTATTCCTTGACCCAATGGGTATTCAGTTTCCATATATTTATACATTTTCCAGTTCTCTTCCTATTACTGATTTCTAATTTCATGTCATTGTGGTCAGAAGAGATGCTTGATGTGATTTCAGTCTCCTTAAAGTGGTTAACACTTGTTTAGTGGCCCACCATATGATCTATACTGGAAAATGTTTTGTGTGCACATGATAAAAATGTGCATTCTGCTGCTTTGGATGGAATGTTCTGTATATGTCTGTTAGGTCCATTTTGTCTAGAGTGTTGTCAAGTCCTTTGTTTCCCTATTAGTTTTCTCTGTAGATGATCTATCAATTTTTTGAAAATAGGGTCTTAGAGTCTCCTATTATTATTGCACTGTAGTCTACTTCTTCCTTCAGTTCTGTTAATATTTGCTTTATATATTTAGGTGCTCCAATATCTAGTGCGTATGTATTTACAATTGTTATATCCTCTTTATGAATTGACCACTTTATTATTATATGAATAACCTCTTTGTCTCTTTTTTAAGTTTTTGTTTTAATGTCCATTTTATCTGATAGAAGCAGAGCTTTTCTCACTCTCTTTTATTACCATTTGCATGGATTATCTGTTTTCCTCTTGTAACTTTCTGTCTAAGCGCATCCTCAAAGCTGAAATAAGTCTCTTGTAGGCAGCATATAGTTGGGTATTGTCTTTTAATCCATTCAGCCCCTCTATCTTTTGACTGGAGATTGTAATCCATTTAAATTCAATGTAATTGACATATAAAGCCTTACTCCTACCATTTTGTTTTTCATTTTCTGGTTGTTTAGTAGATCCTTTGCTCATTTATTACTTTCTTGCTATCTGCCTTTGTGATTTTATTATTTTCTCTGGCTGCATAATTTGATTCTTTTCTGTGTCTTTTGCGGGTCTACTGTAGGTTTTTACTTTGTAGTTACCATGTGACTTACATAAATCCTATTATAATTACAACAGTCTATTTTGATATCGTAACACACTCACAGGAAGAACCATTTCAGGTTCATGGGAGCAAGAACTCACTATCTTAAGACCAACAGCAAGTCACCTCTGCAGGTAGAACCCAAGTGATTCAGACACCTCCTAATAAACTCTACTTAAACTTTCACCTCTCAATATTACCGTACTGAGAAATAAGGTTCCACATGAGTTTGGCAAGAACACTCATACCATAGCAAAACAAAGTAGACTTTAAGCCAAAAACTGTCACAAGGGACAAATAACATTATTTTTTAAAGATAAAGGGATCAATTTATCAAGAGGATGTAACAATTAAAAGTATATATGCACCCAACATCAGAATGCCTAAATAAACCAAAGATTATTTGACATGAGATGAGAAATGAATAGCAATACAATAGTAACAAGAGACTTTAATACTCTGCTTTCAACATTGGATAAACTAAGAAGACAGAAGATTAATAATGAAATTACTGGATTGCACCGTGATAACAGACATATACAGACCATTCCATCCAACAGCAGTAGATTATACTTTTCTGTCTTATGCAAATGGGACATTCTCTAGGATAGACCATATGTTAGGCCACAAATAAATTTTAATAAATTTAAGAAGTTTGAAATCATATCTAGTATTGTTTTCAATCACAATGGCTGGAAACTACAAGTTAATAATGAGGAATGTGGGAAAATTAAAAAATATCTGGAAATCAATGTAATCTTGGCCAATGGGTCAAAGAAGAAATCAAAAGCGAAGTTAAAGAAAACCTTGGAACAAAGGAAAATGGAAACATGACATACTAAAACCTGTGAGATGCAGCAAATGGAGCTCTGAGTTGGAAATGTACAGCTGCGAATGCCTATATGAAAAAAAAAATTCCCAATAAATAACCTAACATTATTCCTTAAGGAACTAAAATAACAAGAGCAAATTAAAATCAAAGTTAGCAGAAGGAAGGAAATACCACAATCAGAACAGAAACAAAGCAAATAGAGAATAGACAAATCATCTAAAAACTCAATAAAATTAAGAGTTCATTTTTTGAGGAAATAAAATAGACAAACCTTTAGCAAGACTAAAAAAAGAGAATATTCAAATAAAATAAAAAGGAAAGTAGAGACATTACGATACCTCTGAAAGAAAAAGAATTATGAGACTATTATAAATAATCATATGCCAGCAAATTGAAAAAACCTAAATGGAATGGACAAATACCTAGAAAAATGCAACCTATTAATATTAATCAGGAAGAAAGAGGAAGCTGGAACATACCAATAACAAATAAAGACATTGAAGAGGTAATTAAAAACCTCCCAACAATGAAGAGCCCAACACCAGATGGCTTTATGGGTGAATTCTACTAAACAAACATATAAAGAAGAATTAGTATCAATACTCTTTAAACTCTGGAAATAAAACTAGAGAGAATACTCCCAAACACACTTAGTGAGGTCAGCATCACCTTGGTACCGAAACCAGACAGAGATACCACAAGAAAACTACAGGTCAATTTCTCTGATGAACAATGATGTAAAAATCCTTAATAAGATCTTAGCAAACCAAATTTAAAAACACATGAAAAAGATTATACATCATCATTAAGTGGGTTTTATCCCTAGCACGCAAGGCTGGTTTAATAAATGTAATTCAATCAATGTGACACGTCATACCAATAGAATCAATTATGATAGCCTCATGATCATATTAATTGATGCAAAAAAAACCATTTGATAAAGCTCAACATTCTTTTTTTGGATAAAAACTCTCACCAGTTTAGATGCAGAAATAAATTTCCTAAACGTAATGAAGACCATTTATGAAAAACCCATGGCTAACATTATAATCAATTGGAAAAACCAGAACACTTTTCCACTAAGATCCAGTACAAGACAAGGATACTCTCTCTTGGCATTTCTCTTTAACACAGTGCTGCAAGTACTAGCAAGGGCTGTCAGACAAAAAAAGAAAAAGAAAATGAAAAAACATGAAAATGGGAAAGGAACACATAAAATTATCTGTATTTACAGATTACATGATTGTATCTGCAGAAAATCCTAAAGCATTCTCAAAAAAGTTAGAACTGACTAAGTGATTTCTGCAAAGTTACAGAATACTAAATCAATATACAAGAATCAATTGCATTTCTATATATTAACAACAAACTATCCAAAAAAGATATTTAAAAATTCCATTTAATAAGAGTGTCAAAAATAACTATTTAAGAATAAATTTAACTAAGGAGGTGAAAAATCTGCAGACTGAATATTGTAAGACACTGAAGAAAGAAATTGAAGAAGACAACAATAAAGATATCCCATGCTATGTATCAGAAGAATCAATGTGGTTAACATGTCCATACTATCCAAACCTGTATACAATGGCAACACAATCTCTAACAAAATCTTAATGACATTCTTCACAGAAATAGAATAAACAATTCTAAAATTTGTATAGAGCCACAAAATATCCTGAAAGGGCAAAGCAATTATGAGAAAAAAAAAGTTGTAGGCAATAAACCTCTTGATTTAAAATTGCATTAAAAAGCTATAGAAATAATAATTTTAAAAAACTATGGTATTGGCACGAACACCGACACAGAGATCAGTGGTATAGAATACAGTGCCCAGAAATAAATGACAGACATATGCGGTGAACTAATTTTTGACAAGGGCACCAAAAGAATACAATCAGGAAAAGATAGTTTCTTCAATAAATGGTGCTGGGAAAACTGAATTTCCACATGCAAAAGGATGAAATGGGCCCTTATTTTATGCCACTCAAAAACTCCACAAAAAATGGATAGGCTACCTAAATGTAAGACATAAGGCTATAAAACTTCTAAATGAGAACATAGGGCAATAGCTTCTTGACACTGACATATGTGATGAATATTTGGATATCATACCAATAGCCTGGGCTACAACAGCAAAAATAAACAAATGGGACAATATCTAACTAAATGGCTTCTGCACATCAAAGAAAATAATCAATGAAATGAAACGGCGACCTATGAATTAGGAAAATATATTGACAGATAATATAACTACTACTATCTACTAACTAATATCTATAATTTATAAAGAATTCATACAACTCAAAGTAGAAAACAACCCAATTAACAAGCCACTGACTTGAATAGATATTCCTTCAAAGAAGACATAGAAATATATGAAAAGACATGCAGGTATATGAAAAGGTGCTCAACATCATTAATTTTTAGGGAAATGCAAATTAAAACCACTATGAATATTACCTCACATAGAATGGCTATTAAAAAGTCAAGAGGCCGGGTGCGGTGGCTCAAGCCTGTAATCCCAGCACTTTGGGAGGCCGAGACGGGTGGATCACGAGGTCAGGAGATCGAGACCATCCTGGCTAACACGGTG
>NW_012108674.1:2542226-2579138 GCF_000951045.1 Mandrillus leucophaeus
AAAAAAAAAAAAAAAAAAGTCAAGAGACAAACAAATTTGGTAAGCGTGTGCATAAATGGGAACCCTTGTACACTATTGGTAAGAATGTAGACTGATGTAGCTATTGAGGAAAACAGTATGAGAGTTCCTAAAGAAATTTAAAACAGAACTACCATGTGACCCAGCAATCTCACTTTTGGGTATATTACCCAAAGGAAATGAAATCACCACATCATAAGGGTATCTGCAGTCCCATGTTCATTGCAGCATTCTTCACAATAGCCAAGGCATAGAAACAGCCTAAGTGCTTACTGATTAATGAATGGATAAAAATATTTTGGTGTATATGTAAAACAGAATATTATTCTGCATTTTAAAAAAGGAGATCCTGTCATTTGCCCCACAATGTAGAACCTGGAAGGAATAATCCAGTGAAATATGCCAGACACAGAAATAAAAATATTTCATGATCTCACTGATATTTGGAAAATAAGAAAAATCAAAGACACAGAAATAAAGAATAAAACATTGGTTACTGGGACCAGGCAAGGTGGGTGGGGTAGAGCATGAGTGGAAAGATATAGGTTAGAGGTTATGAAGGAGCACATATGTAGGATGAACTAGTCTAAAGATCTAATGTACAACATGAAGGTACTAGTCAATAAAATTGTACTGTTAATAAAAAAATCATGGACAAAAAATTTTGAAAGCAATAAGGGAAAGAAAGTTCCTCACATACAAGGGAAAGTGGTGGCTTTCAGTGGATTTTTCAACAAAAACTTTGCAAGTTAGGAGACAGTCTGATTATGCAGTTGACACCTGAAGAATATAAATTGAAGTACTTGGGTTCACTTACATATGGATTTTCATCTGCCTCTACCACTGCCAAGACCAATCCCTCTTTTTCCTCCTTTTCCTCAGCCTACTTAACATGAAGATGACAAGAACAGCTCAGCCAAGCTTCTGATTCCGTGGAACATGGAGCACTTCATCAGTTTGGCCCCAGAAGGCACAACTGCTCTGGGGGACCTAAGCTTAGGGTCCCTGGAAGGTGGAGCATTGCCTCAGCTTTGGCACTGGAGAAGGAGGATGCTCTGGTAGGCTGAGACTTTGGGTCCCCAAGGGGTGGGGTGCTGTTTCACTTTGGGTACCAGGGGGTGCAAATGCTCCAGTGGGTCAAGGCTTCAGGTCCTGCCCCTTTCTCTCTCTACATCTAAAAATGTTGCAATGTAAAATTTAACTCTTTCAAGGGTTTCCTATAAACCCTGTAGCCTTTCTTCATTCTTTTTTCCTTTGCTCCTCTAACTGGATACTTTCAATTGACCTGTCTTAGAGTTCACAGATTCTTTCTTCTGCTTGATCAAGTCTGCTGTTGACACTGTCTATTGCATTTTTTATTTCATTCACTGTATTCTTAAGCTCTAGAGTTCTGGTGTTTTTAATTCCTATTTCTTTATTGATCTCATTTTGTTCAAGTATCTTTTTCTATTGTTTAGTTGTCTATCTGTGTTCTCTTTTAGTTCACTTAGTTTCCTTAAAGCAATTATTTTGAATTCTTTATCAGGAAATTATTGAGTATTCATTTATTTTGGGTTACTAGAAAATTATTGCATTCTGTTGGTGGTATCATGTTTCTTTGTTTTCCTTGTTTCTTTTTGCTTTGCATTAATGTCTGCACATTTGATGGTGCAGTCACCTCTTCCAGAATTTACATGTTGGTTTTGGTGGGGAAAGAGCTTCAACTGTGGGTGGATGTGAAGGCATTGGCTAGGTGAGGTGTCATGTTTCTGGCTTGGTGAGCATGCAACAGCTTACACTCCGCATGCAGCTCTGTCAGATGAAGTCAGCATCAGTGAAAATTGCAGCATCCTCAGTCGCCAAGGCTAGCGGTGTTTGCGATGGCTGTGAGGGTTGTTAGGGTCTTCAGTTAGAAAGGCTGCTGGGATATTACTAATCTCTTTTTCTCCCATAGTGGAATTCATGCCCACAGATATTCCTAAAAATGCCAGGTTCAGTTTGTGGGCATCCTCGTGGTGGTGGTGGTGGCATCAGTGTCTGATGTCCAGTGCCCACAAAGTGGCCATGGTGCCAGGATTTGGAGTATGAATACACATGAAGAGTCAGTGGCTCCAGGGTCTGGGGCAGTAGGGACATTGGTGCCTGTGGTGCAGGTTCCTTTGTAGCAGCATTAATAATGGTGTGTGAGGCATGTGAACTTTTGGAGAAACGAGAAAATGAGGTCTGGAGAATAAATTTCATGCAGAGCTCAGGAATCCGAGGTGGTGTTGCAGTGGGTCCAGTGTCATGGGTGCAGGTGTTTGCCCTGGGATCTGGGGTCCAGAGCATGGGCACGTGCACGTTTACTGTTGCTCTCGAGTCCACAATGCAGATGCAGCTGCTGCAGCAGTGGCTCTGGTGTCCATATGAGGTGTTTATAGAGCAGTTGTAGAGCTAGAGTTTAAAGTGCAGACATGTGTGGAGTAAAAGTGGTTCCATGGTCCCAGGTGCAGGCTAGCTTGTTGTGGAAATGACTTTGGAATATGAAACATGGACATGCATGCTCCTGCAACAAAGCTGAGGCCTAGAATGTGGGTATGCAAAGGGTGTCTGTGGCTCTGGAGTCTGTGGCATGCATGGTTTTGGATGCGACTAGCCCTGGGTAGCACAACAGTGGCTTCTTATTGAGGTTGGAGCACAGCAGTGTCTCTCTCTCTCTCTCTCCAGGAGGTCAAAACAGCAATGGCTGTTGGTTAACCATCTCAGTGGCAAGAGCCAGCAGTGTCCTCAAGACAAAAAGGATGAACACTAAGGGGACATCTGATGTGAAAGCTGCAGGGAGTGTGTGGCTGCCTCAGGAACTGTTGAAGTCCTTAGTAGAAAAGGCTGCTAGGATCCTTTGCAGAGCAGGCCACTGGAGACCAGAATGGTACCTGCCTCATGATTGATTCTGATATTCTCCACCTTTCTTTGTTCCTAGCTGTATCCAGATGTCTCACATATGTCAATCTCCCCAGAAATCCTTTCTGTGCAATTATTGGGTTTTGCTGTACTGTACTGCTGTAGGTTTTAAACATGATGTTTAAGCCCTTCTAGGACTATTTTTGTTCATGGGTAGCAGTCTAACTATTTTGTGTGTGTGCGTGAGAGAGATAAAAGCTGATATAACCTAATCCACCATGTTGCTCATATCATTTATCTCTCCCACTTCTTATAAGGACACCAATCATATTGGATTAGAGCCCACCCACGTAATGCCATTTAACCTTAATTACTTCTTTAAAGATCACACCTCCAAATACAGTCACATTGTGAAGTGTAGTAGAGATTAGGAATTTACTTCAACATATGAATTTTGGGGAAGATACAATTCAGTTCATAATAGGTCTGTAGAACATTATTCTACCCTTCATCATGTTCTTTTCTTATAGTATCTTTGTATGAATGCTGTGGTCATTTTGTTTTTGTTTCTTCTGTTTGAATTAATTTGATTTTTTATATAACTAGCAGGAGATTCTTACCTGTGTGTATTCATAGGTGGTTTCTCAGGGTTATTTTCAAGTCTTTACCTCTCAAAGCCTCCCTCCATAAGGTATAAAATACTTTCTTATAAAAGTGATTTGGTTAGTAAAAACTGACATTAAGCAGTTTTAAAAATTAGGTAACATTTAGATAGAAATATTTACAAGAACTATGTGAAAACAGTTAATAGTTTCTGGTGGTTAGTAATAATAACCTTAATAAAAAACGCCAGGAGGTCATTCCAGGAACATGAAACTATATTTCTCAACCTTAGTTTTAAACCCTAGTACTTAAATCTCTTGATAAATGTTCTAGGATTGAGTTTTACTTTCCTTTAGCTTTTCAATCCTACCATTTTCACCTACACAGTGATTAAAAAACAGGTTTTCCTTGATTAATGTTCTCTGAGAAATTAAATAATTTCTAGATTTTTTCCTAAATAATATTATTTGCTAATTAAATATAAGTAGTATTCTAAAAGCAGTTTAAAACATGTATGGTCCAAATATAGTACATACATGGTATGACTTTATTTCTGTGACATTTCCATTACAATTTTCCATAATATTTCCATAATAATTCCATTGCTTATAAGATATTGGCTTCTAAATTTAATAAGTAATTAATTATGGTAAAATGAAATTTTCAGAAGCAAGTAAAGAATATTTATTTTAACACATGGGTATTGCTATGGCACGCTTTGTGAGAAAAAGAACTACCAATATTTTTGGATGGAATAAATAAAATACTGCAACCCCAAAATTTTAAAAACCAAAACAATGATCAATATTTAAATGATATATTCATACCTGAACACCAAAGAAAAATGGTATTCCCTAGATCTTCTTTAAATTCATCATTAAAGAGGTAACTAGATTCTGGAAATGCTTCATGGAATGTTGCATATATGGCTTGTGCCAAACAATCAGGATATATCTACCAAAATAAAATCATATCAGATTAATTTTATATTTTTAAATTTTAATATATGTCAGCTGCCAAAGAAATTATTATTTTTTAAATTTGCCTTACAATTTATTAACCAAATAAAAATTTGCCATTTTTTAAATTCTAAAATCACATTTATATAAATTAATGTACATCACTATGCCTGATAGCTAAATTTGAACTGGAATATGTTTCAGTAAGGAGCAATGCCACCCTCTCCACTCCCTCCAACCACCTGGAAATTAAATTTCTTTGGTTTCCTTATGATTTTAAATTTTAGTTTTTAAAACTAGTTACACACTTATTTAATATTTTTAACTTTCATTTTATCTTCAAGGGTACATGTGCAGGTTTCTTATATAGTCAAATTGCACGTTAAGGAGGTTTTGTGAACAGATTATTTCTTTTTATAAACACTAGTACAATTTATTGAGAAAGTAAGTCTGAGTCACAGGCAGTGGAGGGAGAAGATGATGAAATTATTGGGTTGGATTGTTGTTGTTTTAAAAATTTATTTTGATTTCAATAGTTTTTGGGGAACAGGTAGTGTCTGATTGCACGGAAAAGTTCTTCAGTGGTGATTTCTGAGATTTTGATGCACTCATCACCTGAGCAATGCACACTGTACCCAATTTGTAGGCTTTTATCCCTCATGTCCCTCCCATTCCGATCCCCCTCCCATCCTTTCCCCTGAGTCCCCAAAGTCCATTATAAGCATGCCTCTGCATTCTCATAGCATAGCTCTCGCATATAAGTGAGACCATATGATGCCTGGCTTTCCATTCTTGAGTTACTCCACTTAGAATAATTGTCCCCAGCTCCATCCAGGTTGCTGTGAATGCCATTATTTCATTCCTTTTAATGGTTGAGTAGTATTCATATATATATATATATACACACACACCACATTTTCTTTATCCACTTGTTGGTTGGTAGGCATTTAGGCTGGTTTCATATATTTGCAACTGCAAATTGTGCTGCTATAAATATGCGTGTGCAAGTGACTTTTTCATATAATGTCTTCTTTTCCTCTAAGTAGATACCCATTAGTGGTATTGCTGGATCAAACAGTAGTTCTACTTTTAGTTCTTTAAGGAATCCCACACTGTTTTCCATAGTTGTTTTATTAGTTTACATTACCACCAGCAGTGTAAAAGTGTTCCCTTTTCACCACACCACATATGATGTATCACACTAATTGATTTGCATATGTTGAACCATCCTTCCACTTCAGGAATAGCTGCCACTTGGTATTGATGAATGATCCTTCTAATGTATTGTTGAATTTGGTTTGCGGTATCTTGTTGAGGATTTTCGCATCAATATCCATCACTGATACTGGTCTGTGGTTTTCTTTTCTTTTCTTGATGTGCCTTTGTCTAGTTTTGGTATCCAAATAATACTGTCTTGTAGAATGAGTTTGGGAGTATTCCCTCCTCCTCTTTTTCTTTGAAATAGTTTGAGTAGAATTCGTATTAGTTCTTCTTGGAATGTTTGGTAGAACTCAGCAGTGAAGCCAGCAAGTCCTGGGCTTTTCCTTACTGGGATACTTTTTAATATGGCTTTGATCTCATTACTTTGTTTGTTCAGAATTTGAATTTGTTCCTGGTTCAATCTTGGGAGGTGGCAATATTTAGAACTCTGTCAATTTCTTCTAGATTTTCTGATTTATTGGCATACAGTTGCTCATGGTAGCGACTAATAATCCCTTGACTTTCTGCAGTATCAGTTGCAATGTCTCCTTTTTCATTTCTGATTTCATTTGTATCTTGCCTTTTTTACTTAGTCTGGCTAATGATTTGTCAATTTTTTATAACTTTTCAGAAAACAAACTTGTTTTATTGATCTTTCTTATCAGTTGTTTTCATTTCAATCTCATTTACTTCTGCTCTGATCTTTATTATTTCTTTTCTTCTACTAATTTTGGGTTTGGTTTGCTCTTGCTTTTCTAATTATTTAAGACACATGGTGAGACTGTTTCTTTTAAGTTGTTCTTTATTGATGTAGGCACTTACAGCTATAAATATGCCTTTTAGTACTGCTTTCACTCTATTCCATAGATTTTGGCATGTTGTGTTTCCATAATCATTTGTTTAAAGAGATTTTTCAAATTCCTTCTTAATTTCTTCATTGATCCACTGGTCATTAGGAGCATATTGTTTAATTTCCACGTGTTTGCTTTCCAAATTTCTTCTCGTTATTGATTTGCACATATATTTTTCCATTGTTATATCCTCTTGCTGAATTGACCCCTTTATTATTATATAATAACCTTCTTTGTTTCTTCTTACAGTTTCTGTATTTAAGTCTATTTTGTCTGATATAAGTATAGCAACTCCTCCTTTTTGGTTTCCATTGGCATAGAGTATCTTTCTTCATACCTTTATTTTCAGTCTATGTGTATCTTTATAGGTGAAGTGTGTTTTTTGTCAGCAATAGAACAATGAGTCTTATATTTTCATCCATTCAGCCAGTCTTTTAATTAGAGTTTAGTCCACTTACACTCAATATTATTATTGATAAAGGCTTACTTCTGTGATTTTGTTATTTATTTTCTTGTTGTTCTGTGATCTTCTCTTCCTTCTTTCTTTGTTCCTGTCTTCCTGTAGTGAAAGCGATTTTTCTCTGGTGACATGCTTTAGTTTCTTGCTTTGTATTTTTTGTGTATCTACTGTGTGTTTTTTGGTTTGAGGTTACCATGAGGCTTGCAAATACTATTTTAAGACCCATATTTTAACCTGGTAACAACATAACACTATTTCCATAAATAAACTAATAAAAACTCAATGTTTTAAATTTGTCCCCCCACTTTTTAACTTTTTGTTGTTTCTATTTATATCTTACTGTATTATGTCTTAAAAAGTTGTTGAAATTATAATTTTTTAATGGTTCCTCCTTTATTTAGTCTTTCTACTTAGGATAAGAGTAGTTTATACAACAGTTGCCGTGTTTTAATATTCTGTTTTTTCTGTGTACTTACTATTACCTGTGAGTTTTGTAAATGTAAGTGATTATTTATTGCTCATTAATGTTTTTTCTTTTTGATTGAAGTCCTTTCTTTAGCATTTCTTGTAGGATAGGTCTGGAATTGATGAAATCCCTCAGCTTTTGTGTGGGGTTTTTTTTTAATCTCTCCTTCATGTTTGAAGGATATTTTTGCCAGATATACTACTTTAGGGTAAATGTTTTTGTTTCTTCAGCACTTTAAATATATCATTCCATTCTCTTCTGGCCAATAAGGTCTCCACTGAAAAGCCTGCTGCCAGATGTATTGGAGCATTATTGTATGTTGTTTGTTTCTTTTATATTGCTACTTTCAGGATCCTTTCTTTATCCTTGACCTTTGGGAGTCTGATTATTAAACATCTTAAGTAATTTTCAGGTTAAATCTGCTTAGTGTTCTATAACCTCCTTGTACTTGGATACTGATATTTTTCTTTAGGTTTAGGAAATTGTCTATTATCCCTTTCAATAATCTTTCTACCCCATCTCTTTCTCTACCTCCTTTTTAAAGCCAATAACTCAGATTTGCCATTTTGAGGCTATTTTCCAGATCCTGTAGGCATGTTTCATTGTTTTTTATTCTTTTTTCTTTTGATTCCTTTGTGTGTTTTCAATAGCCTATCTTCAAGCTCACTAATTCCTTTTTCTGCTTGATACATTCTGCTATTTAAGGACTCTGATGCATTCTGCAGTGTGCCCATTGCATTTTCAGCTCCAGAATTTCTGCTTTATTTCTATTTCTTTGTTAAATTTATCTGATATAATTCTGATTCCTTCTTGTGTTATTCTGAATTGATCTGAGTTTCTTCAACGCAGCTATTTTTAAATCTCATCTGAAAGGTCACATATCTCTGTTTCTCCAAGACTGGTCCCTGGTGCCTTATTTAGTTAATTGCTGAAGTCTTTTCATGGATGTGTTGATGCCAGTTGATGTTCTTTCGTGTCTGGGCATTAAAGAGTTAGGTATTTATTATAATATCCACTGTCTGTGCTTATTTGTAGCTGTCCTACTTGGGAAGGCTTTCCAGATACTTGAAATAACTTGAGTAACACTATGGTTCTTGCAGACTCGTGGAGGCAATTCTCTGAATTATCAGGCAGATACTTTTGTTCTCCTCTCTTACTTTCTCCCAAACATACAGAATCTCTCTTTCTGTTCTGATACCTAAAGATGTAGGTGGAGTGACATAAGCACTCCTGTGGCTATCACCATTATGACTGCATTGGGTAAGACCTGAAGCCAGAACAGTGCTGGGTCTCACTGAAGGCCTGCAGCAATCACTCCCTGACTACTGTATATGTTTGCTCAAGGTCCTGGGGCTCTACAATCAGCAAGTGGCAAAGTCAGCCAGGCCTATGTCCTTCCCTTCAGGGTGGCGAGGTTCCCCAGGTCCCTGGTAGGTCCAGGTGTGCTGCCTGGGAGCCAGAGACTACACAAAAAAACCTTAGTGCTGGCACTCAAACCACAAGATGCAGTCCTTCCCATTCTTCCCTCCCCTTTCCAAAGGTAGAGTCATCTCACCCTGTAGCCACTGCCACACCATGCCATGAGTAATATTGCCAGACTATCAGCCAATCTTTCCTTAAGGGCCACAGGCTCTTAAATCAGCTCTTACTGAATGCTGCCTGACCTGGGACACAACCTTCAGGGAAGTGGGCTCCTCTCTGGCCCAGGGCAGGTTGAGAAATGCTGCCCAAGAGTCAAGTCCTGGAATCAGGGACCCCAAGAGCCCACCTGGTGCTCTTCCCGCCTGTGGCCATGCTGCAACCTGAAGCCAGCAAGTCTCAGAGTATCACCCAGGGCCCTCACTGTAGTACTTGGGTATTGCTGCTAGTTATTCAGGGCTCAAGGGCTCTTCAGTTAGCAGGTGATAATGCTGCCAGGACTGGGCCCTTTCCTTCAAGGCAGTATGTTCCATTTTTGCCCATGGTGTGTCTAGAAATGTCATCTGGAAGCTAGGGCCTGGAATAAGGGCCTCACATCTCTGTCTGATGCCCTATCCTGCTGGGGCTGAGCTGGTATCCAAGATGCAAGTCAAAGTCCTCCCCACTCTTCCCTCTCCTTTCCTCTAGCAGAAGGAAGGAGTCTCTTTTGGAGTTGCGAGCTGTGCAGCCTGGGGTTATGAAAGAGGTGATGCCAGTACTCCCTTGGCTGCCCCTACTGATGTGTCAATATGTTGCTTGCACACTCCAGTCCCTTGTCTCTGGACCTAGTTCAGTAATAGGTCTTGCTTAAGAGTCGCAGTCCTTATGGCCCAGACTTTCAGATTTTCTTGGAGACACAGAATGTGTAGCCCTCTGTGGCAAGGTTTGCAGGTTCTCAAGTTCTGACCACTGGCATCCACAATTCCCCTCTGTCTAGGGCTGGTTTAAATGCTCCCTCTGTGGGCCGGTATCAGCTGAGTTTGGTTCAGTTTTCTTTCTGCTCTAACAGGACAGCACTGATTAACTACCTCACAATATTGTGTTCTCCTTTCCCCAGCACCCAGAAATGCTCTCTGCACTACACTGCCACTGCTGGGGGTTGGGGAGGGGTGGTGGTGGTGATTTCGGACTGCTTTTCCTATCTCTTCAGTGCCTCTTTCAGTGATATTAAGCTAAAAACCAGGCACTATAAGTACTTGCCTGATTTTTGTTTTTTATGAAGGTTTTTCTTCCGTGTAGACAGTTGTTAACTTGGTGTCCTTGTGGGGGGACAATCAGTGAGGCTTCTATTCTGCCATTGTGCTCTGTCTCTGCCTGTTTTATCTTCAAGTAGAATAGCAACTTCTGCTTTTTTCCCATTTGCTAAGTAGATTTTTCTCCATCCCTTTACTTTGAGCCTATGGGTATCACTGTATGTGAGATTGGTCTCTTGAAGACAGCATGCAGTTGGGTATTCTTTATTCGACTTGCCACTCTGTCCCTTTTAATTGAGGCATTTAGCCCATTTACATTCAAGGTTATTATTGATACATGCAGATTTAATCCAGTCATTGTGTTTTTAGCTGGTTATATGCAGACTTCTTTATGTGATTACTTTATAATGTCGTTGGTTTAGTGGCCAATAAAAATCTTTCCTTTCCATATTTAGCACTCTCTTCAGGACCTCTTATAAAGCAGATTTGTTGGTAGTGAATTCCCTTAACATTTGCTTATCTGAAAAGGATCTTATTTCTCCTTCACTTACAAAGTTTAGTTTGGCTGGATATTAATTCTCGTTTGGAAATTCTTTTAAGAATGCTGAATATAGGCCGCCAATCTCTTCTGGGTCGTAGGGCTCTTGCTGGAAGGTCTGCTGGTAAATTGGTGAGGTTTCCTTTGTAGATGATTGCCTCTTCTCTCTAGCTGCCATTAATGTTTTTCTTTCATGTCAACCTTGGAGAATCTGATGACTATGTGTCTTGGAGATTGTCTTCTTGTATAGTATTTTGTAGTTCTTCACATTTCCTGAATTTGAATGTTGGCCTCTCTAGCGAGGTTGGGTAATTTTTCATAAACAATATTCGGAAATGTTTTCCATGCTGCTTGCTTTCTCTCCCTTTTTCAGGGATGTCAATGAGTCATAGATTTGGTGTCTTTACATAATCCCATATTTCTAGAAGGTTTTGTTCATTCCTATCTATTGTTTTTTCTTTACATTTGTCTGACTGGTTGATTTTGGAGAATCAGTCTTTGAGCTGTGAAGAGTCTTTCCTCAGCTTGGTCTATTCTGCATTAATACTTGCAACTGTATTCTGAAATTCTTGAAGTGAGTTTTTCAGCTGTATCAGTGCTGCTTCTTTTTTAAAATGGCCATTTTGTCTTTTACCACCTGTATAATTTTATTGCATTTCTTAGAATCCTTGGATTGAGTTTCAATGAATTCTTTCTCATCTGTATTCTAAATTCTATATTTAGAATTAGGTTATTATTGACATATGCAGATTTGACCGGCTCATCGAGTTTGGCAAGTGACCCGGGAACCATTTCATCCTAATTGAGAACCATTGCTGAAGAACTAGTATAGTTTTTTGGAGATAAGCAGTCTATCTTTTTGAGTTCCCAGAGTTCTTGCACTTACTCCTTATCATCTTTGTGACCTGATGTTTCTTCAATCTTTAAAGTTGCTTTCTTTGGATTTTTTTTTCTCTTATTTGATTTTGTCAGGGGGTTAATTGTGGTATAAGGTGGGTTCAGTTTATTGACTTTGTTTCTGAAAGAAATTAGAAAGCTATACAGCTCGGCCCAGCACTCCTGGGCAGGGTGCTCCAACTCTGGAGAGCTAGTATCCTGCCCCAGCTTTGCTCCCTGGCCCCTTGAGGTTAGAAACCTGCTGTGCTGGTGGGCCAAAGTGTTCTTGGGCCACAGGCCACAACACTCTGATGTGTGGTGCCAGCGAAAGCACTTCATCAGACAGGGGCCATTCTGCTGGAACTCTTGATGGCCAGGTACTGTTTGTCACTGCAAGAGCTTTAATGTAGGCCCCCAGGAGGCAGTCCATTTGGTCATCCAATGACATACCGCAAGCAACCATGGACAGGCTGGACCAAAGGAGAGGCTGGTAGACAGGGGGCACTCAGGTAAGACTGGTCCATCTCCCAGGCAAGGATATCCTGCTCTGTTCAGGTCTGACAGTTCCCCTAAAATGAAAGTCTCCTAGGGCAGCATGGCAAGCCTTCAGATATGGGCATTCCTGTTGTGCTCCATCACAGACATTCCCGCACTAATCCCTCTGGCCTCTGCACAGGCTAGAGTTCTGCCCCAACATATCTCCAACCAGCTCTCCCTGCTAGCTCAAGTGTCCATAGGGGTCACTGGTCCTTTGTTGCCAGGATTCCAGAGGTCCCTGATGAGAATGGGTTGCCCCTTGCCTGCTCACCTCACCTCTTCCCCAGGAGTCACTGGGGCCAGAAACAAGTCCCCATGCATGACAGCCCCATGCAGAGTTCCCATATTCCTCTCCCCCCATCCCAGCATGTGTGTTCTGCCTACATCCACTCTCAATGCCTTCCCTCTGATGACATGCTCAGAGTGCACCAGTCTTCCCAATATCCCAGTCCCTTGGTAGCAGATATTCCTCCTGGTTGCATCTAGTCAGCCACCTTAGAAATTATTATTTACTTTATGAAACATACATGCCTTTTTTTCTTATAACTTGCTTTTGGCCATTTTATTACTTCTTTGTACCTTTAATTGAGGGACATAAACAAGTAAGAGTTAAAAATCCAGTCAATCTGACAATGTTTTGTGAAAAAAGCTTAATTCAGATAGAGAATAAAATTAACAATTAAGGCTTCATAATTATTCATTTCACTTAACCTTGCTGTTGCTATCCTCTTTTAGAAAGTCATGTATAAAGGAGTTTAAGATGGCGAAAGTCATGTATAAAGGAGTTTAAGATGGCAGAAGCAGCTAGTATACGCTGCTCTTATGGAGATGAAACAAACTGGTGAGTAAATACTAGTTCCTCAAGTGGATTGTCAAGGAGATGCGATGAAGATTCACCAAGGAAGCAACAGGACCAACAAAGAACTAAGAGGATTGAAGCCAGGCAGCTGCCCACCCAGAACTGATGTAGAGTTGGGGGAAGCTCCCTAATGCAGGGAAAGGTGAGTGAGTGAGAGTCCTGAGGGGATCTACACTTCTGTGATAGACCTTTGCAATCCCAGACATAAGAGATATTCCTGACCCCCAGGAGCCTCCAGATTGAGACAGAGAGCCACTTAGAGTCTTTGCAGAAGAACCATTCAAGCCCACCTGGAGCCCTACAGGCCTTGAATCCCTGAGTAGTGCAGTGCCATCTGCTGTAGCCCCAACAGAGGCTACAGCCATGGTGCAAAGAAGCAGCCAGAATGCCCCACTGCTCCTCAGTAGGCAATGCTTGCCAGCATGGGGTTCCAGCAGAGTGGTCCCACCCCTACCTGAACCTGGGTGGTCATGGCTCTGAGCTTCTCCAGGAAGTACCCAGGCTACAGACCATGTGACCACCTATCCCCACTGCTCCTCACCAGGCAGGGCTTGCTGACTTGGGCTCCTAATGTGGCAGCCCCAACTTTGCCTGAATACTGTGGGTGGTCACAGCTCTGCATTTCTCCAGGAAGCACCCAGACTGAAGACCGTGTGACCGCTACCCACACTGCTCCTTGCAAGGCAGGGCTTGTCAACTTGGGTTCCCAGTGCAGCAGCCCTGGATCCACCTAAACACCTGTTGTCCATCACAGGTCTGCATTTCTCTGACAAAACTCCAAAAGGTAACAAACAAGACTTAGCACCTTTGCATTGTTCTGACAGTGAAGTCCAGCACTGCTTGGGTAAGAGTGAAGTACAAGTGTGCCATGTGCCCCACAGCTGCCAGTCTCCACTGCCCCAGCTGAGGGATCTTCTCCTTCTCAGTGAAAGGCCCACTGCACAGCCAACCTTACCCTACTTAAACATTTCATCTGCAGTCCCGAGCCATTCTGAAAACCCAACTCCCACAGGTTTGTGATATTCCTTTTGGTTCCCCTCCACCTAAGTGTTCTGCCTGCCCTTGGTTTCCATCATCTAAGCATTCTACCTGCCACCACCTAAGAGTTTGGCCAGTGATCCAGGGACCAACCTGCCACTCTTCACCACAACCAGCATTTGAACTTTGTGTTTGCCTGATTTTGGCACAGCCCTTTCAGGACTCATACCCACTGTTCTGCAAGCCATCTAGGAGCCTGGGAATTACCTACCTATACCCTATCTACCCTGTTCCAACTCTACAGGCACTGGACCACTTCCCCGGGGCCTGAAGTCAGTTTGACCTATCCAGCCACTACCATCAGAACAAAAACTCGCTCATGTGGGCCCAAAGGTGAAAACTGCCCCCCACCCACCCACTATTTACAAGCAGCAGCCGTACTGTTACACTGGCAAATAGGTGAGCCATAAAACTGTCTGAACAGGTTCAGAGATTAAATTATGCCCTGAAGCCACTCCCACAGATAGTCACAAAATAGGTATTTATTGTGGCTCTCAACCTCATTGTAGTCCAGAGATAGACTAGAATATGAATCTAAACTAGGAGTCATGAACCCTGGAACAGTTGTGTAATAGGAAAACAGATCAAGTTCCTGCCTATGTAGGACAAGAAGCTGGTGCAGCCATCTCAACTCCCTGCAAGTCTTTAGTGCACTTCATAAGGAACTCCTCCCACTAACCCTCATCAGGGCAGGTGCCTGTGCTTGCCATTTGTGTATCTGTGGGAAAGCAAGGGGCTCCAGCTTGATGCAGCTGTGTCTCTCCAACCCCACAGAACAGAAAGCTTAGCTTACGGCACCAGGTACTCCAATGTCCAGTCCTTCACTTGAAACAACAGAGAGCAACTCAATAAACAAAGATCAGGTACATACCTACCTGCTTATGTTGCAACTGGCTCTCACCTGAAAGCACTATTGACCAACTTGTAGGTCAAACTGCACAGCTCAATATAAAACCAGCCCACAGAAGTGCATAAAGAAATAGAAGCAAAGCCAAAACACCATAAGGCAATAGAGGCAAAGCCAAAAGACCCATCCACTCCTCCCCAGATGAGCAGGAACTAGCATAAGAATTCTGACACCATGGGCCGGGTGTGGTGGCTCACGCCTGTAATTCCTGCACTTTGGGAGGCTGAGGTGGGCAGATCACAAGGTCAAGAGTTCGAGACTAGCCTGACTAACATGGTGAAACCCCGTTTCTACTAAAAATACAAAAATTGGCAGGGTGTGGTGGCACATGCCTATAATCCCCGATACTCAGGAGGCTGAGGCAGGAGAATCACTTGAACCTGAAAGGTGGAGGTTGCAGTGAGCTGAGATTGTGTCACTGCACTCCAGCCTGGGTGACAGAATGAGACTCCAAGACTGTCTCCAAAAAAAAAATTCTGACACCAAAAATATCTGAACACCACCAAAGGATCACTCTAGTTCCTCCGCAATGGTTCCTGACTGAAAAAGAAACTCAGAAATGACAAGTAAGAATTTAAAGCATGGATTGCAAGGAAGCTCAATGAGATTCAAGAAAAGATTAAAAATCAACACAAAGAAACTTCTAAAGCAATCCAGGGAATGAAGGAAGAGCTAAACATCATGAAAAGAAATCAATTAGAGCACCGGAAATAAAAATCTCACTGAAGAAATTTCAAAATACCACTGAAAGTTTTATCAATAGTCTAGACGAAGCAGAAGAAACACTTTCAGAGCTTGAAGACCAGTATTTTGAACTAACCCAGTCAGACAAAAATAAAGAAAAAATAATAATAAAAAAAAATGAACAAAGTATCAAAAAATGGGATTATGTAAAGCAACCAAATGTATGAATTACTGGTATTTCTGAAAGAGAAGGAGAACAAGTTCACAACCTGGAAAACATATTTGAAAAAATAATTCAAGAAAAATTTCCTAATTTTGCTAGAGATATAGACATCCAGATTTAAGAAATCAAGAGAACACCTGCCAGATACCATACAAAATGAATATCATGAAGACATACAGTCACCAGAGTGTCTAAGGCCAATGCTAATAAAAATATCTTACAGTCACCTAGAGAAAATGGTCAGATTATGTATGAAGGGAATCCCATCAGGCTTACAGCAGACTTCTCAGCAGAAACCTTTCAAGCCAGAATAGATTGGAGGTCTATTTTCAGCACTGTCAAAGAAAGTGAATTCCCACCAAGAATTTCATATCCCACTAAACTAAGCTTCATAAGTAAAGGAGGAATAGAATATTTTTCAGACAAGCAATCACTAAGGTAATTCAGTACCACTATACCAGCCTTATAAGATATCATTAGGGGAGTTCTAAATGTAGAAACAAAAAAAAAAGATGCCTACTAACACAAAATCAAACTGAAGTATATAACCCACATACACAATAAAGCAACTACACAATAGAAGATACAAAACAATAAGCTAAGAACTTCACAATAAAATCAAAATCTCACATATCAATACTTACTTTGAATGTATACGGTCTTAATGCCCCACTTAAAAGGAACAGAGTGGCAAGTTGACTTAAAAGACAAGACTCATCTATCTACTTTCCTCAAGAGACCCAACTCACATATAATGACACCTACAGCCTCAGGGTTGGAGAAAGATCTATCATGCAAAGGGAAAACAAAAAAGAGCAAGAGTAGCTATTCTTATAAGATAAAACAGACATTTAACTCATAACAGTAAAAAAGGACAAAGAAGGCCCTACATAATGACAAAGGGTTCAATTCAACAAGAAGCCTTAACTTTCCTAAATATATACACATCCAATATTGAAGAACCCAGATTCATAAAACAAGTACTTATGGACCTATGAAAAGACTTAGCCACACAATATTAGTGGGAAACTTCAACACTCCACTGACAGCATTAGACAGATCATCAAGGCAGAAAACTGACACAGAAGTTCTGAACTAAATTCAACACTTGATCAGTTGGACCTAATAAATATCTAAAGAGCACTCCACCTATCAACTACAAATGTGCATTATTCTCATCTTCACATGGAACCTACTCTAAGTTCAACCACATGCTCAGCTATAAAGCAGGTCTCAATAAATTCAAAAAAAGTTAAATAATACCACAGTGGAATAAAAACACAAATCAATATCAAGAAGATCTTTCAAAACCACAAAATTACATGAAAATTACACAACTTGCTCCTAAATGATTTTTGGGTAAACAACTAAGTTATGCAGAAATAAACAAAATATTTGGAATGAATGAAAACAGAGATACAACGTGCCCAAATTTCTGGTAAGGCAGCCAAAGCAATGTTAAGAGCAAAGTTTATGGCACTAAACACCTACATAGAGAAGTTACAAGGATCTCAAATTAACAGTATAACATTACACCTAAAGGAACCAGAAAAATTAGAACAATACAACCCCAAAGCTAGTAGAAGACAAGAAGTAACTAAAATCAGAGCAGGTCTTAATGAAGTTGAGACCCAGAAATCCAGACAAAGGATCATCCAAGTCAAAAGCTGATTCTTTGAGAGGATAAACAATGTCAATAGACTACTATCTAGATTAATAAAGAGAAAAAGAGAGAAGATACAAATAAACATGGTCATAAATGACAAAGGAGATACTACAAACAATCCCACAAAAATACAATAGATTCTCAGAGATTATTATGAACTCTACACACACAAATTAGAAAATCTAGAATAAATAATAAATTCCTAGAAATATAAAACTTCTGATGACTGAACCAGGAAGAAATTGAAACCCTGAACAGACCAATATCAAATTCTGAAGTTGAATCAGTAATAATAATAATAATAATAAACCTATGTACCAAAAGGAATCCTGGACCAGACAGACTCATAGTACAATCTACCAGCTGAACAAAGAAGAGCTGGTACCAATCCTACTTAAACTATTCAAAGAAACTGAGGAACCTTAGCGGGGCTTCTCCTCACATATTCTACCAAACCAGCATCAGGGTTGGAGAAAGATCTACCATGCAAAGGGAAAACAAAAAAAGAGCAAGAGTAGCTATTCTTATAAGATAAAACAGACATTTAACTGATAACAGTAAAAAAGGATGAAGAAGGCCATACATAATGATAAAGTGTTCAATTCAAAAACTCTGATACCAAAATCTGGAAAAGACAAAAGGAAAAAAAAAAAAACTATAGGCCAATATCCCTGATGAACACAGAAGCAAAATTTCTCAACAAAATTCTAGCCAACAAATACAGCAGTATATCAAAATGTGAATTCACCATGATCAAATAAGCTTTATTCCTGTGATGCAACATTGGCTCAATGTACACAAATCAACAAATGTGGTTCACCACATAAATAGAATTTTTTAGAAAAATGATCATCTCAACAGATGCAGAAAAAGCATTTGATAAAACTCAACATCGCTTCATGATAAAAATCCTCAAAAAAGTGGGCACTGAAGGAACATACCTCAAAATAATAAGAGCCATCCATGACAAACCCATAGCCAATATCATACTAAAAGGGCAAAGGCTGGGAGCATTCCCCATAAGAACTGAAAAAAAGCAAGGATGCCCACTCTCACCATTCCTAATTAACTAGTACTGGAAGTCCTAGCCAGAGCAATCAGGCAAGAAAAAGAAATAAAAGGTATACAAATAGTAAAAGAAGTCAAATTATCTCTCTTCACTAATGATATAATTGCATACCTAGAACATCCTAAAGACTCTGCCAAAAGGTCCCTAAGACTGATAAACAACTCCAGTACAGTTTCAGAATACAAAACCAATGTACAAAACTCAGTAGCATTTCTATACACCCATAATGTTAAAGCTGAGAGCCAAATCAAGAATGCAATTGTATTTACAAAAGCCAAAAATAAAATACCCAGGAATGCAGCTAACCAGGGAGGTGAAAGATCTCTACAAGGAAAACTACAAAACACTGCTCAAAGAAATCATAGGTGACACGAACAAATGGAAAAGCATTCCATACTTGTGGAATGGAAGAATCAACATTGTTAAAAATGGCCATACTGCCCAAAGCAATCCACAAATTTAATGCTATTCCTATCCAACTACCAATGCTATTTGTCACAGAAGTAGAAAAATCTATTCTAAAATTCATACTGAACCACAAATGAGCCCAAACAGCCAAAGCAATCCCAAGCGAAAAGAACAAATTTAGAGACATCACATTACCTGAGTTCTGACTATACTGTAAGGTTACAGTAACCAAAATAGGATGGTATTGGTTCAACAGCAGACACATATTCAAACAGAAAGGACAGAGAAGTCGGAAATAAAGCTGCACACTTATAAACATCTGATCTTCAACAAGTAGACAAAACAAGCAATCAGGAAAGGACTCTTTAGTCAATAAATGGTGCTGGGGTAACTGGCTAGCAATATGCTGAAGAATAAAACTGGACTCCTACCTATCACTATATACAAAGATTGACTCAAGATGGATTAAAGACAAATATAAGATGTAATACTATAAAAATCCTAGAAGAAAACCTAGGAAGTACCTTTCTGGACATTGGCCTTGGCAGACGTGACTAAGTCTGCAAAAGCAACTACAACAAAAACAGAAATTGACAAGCAGGATCTAATTAAACTAAAAAGCTTCTGCACAACGTAGGAAACTATCAACAGCATAAACAGGCAACCTACAGAATAGGAGAAAATATTCACAAACTAATTATCCAACAAAGGCTCAATATCCAAAATCTATAAAGGAACTTAAGCAATTCGACAAAGAAGAAATAATCCCATTAAAAAGTGGATAAAGGAAATAGCCAATTCTCAAAGGAAGACATACACACAGCAAACAAACATATGAAAAAATGCTTAATATCACCAATCATTAGAGAAATGCAACTCAAAACCACAGTGACATACTATCTGACATCAGTCTGAGCATGCATTATTAAAGATTCAAAAACAATGGATGCTGGCAAGGCTGCAGAGAAAAAAAAATGCTCATGCACTGTTGGTGTAAATGTTTATTAGTTCAGTCACTGTGGAAAACAGTTTAGAGATTTCTCAAACAACTTAAAAAACAGAACTACCATTAGACCCAGGAATCCCATAACGGCATGTTTACTCAAAGGAAAATAAGTCATTCTATCAAAAAGACACATGCACTTGTATGTTCATCATGGCACTATTCACAATAGCAAAGACATGGAATCAACCTAACTATCCATCAGTGGTGGACTGGATGAAGAAAACGTGGTACATAAACAACATTGAATACCATATAGCTATAAAAAGGAACAAAATCATGTCCTTTGCAGCAACATAGTTGCAGCTCCATTAATCTAAGCTAATTAACACAGAAACAGAAAATCAAATACCACATGTTCTCTAAGTGGGAGCTGAACATTGAATACATATGGACATAAAGATGAGAACAATAGACACTGGGGACTACTAGATAGGGGAGGGAGGTGTGGGGAGTGAGGGGTGAAAAACTCACTATGCTATGCTTACTACCTGAATGACAGGATCTTTCATACAATATACCCATGTAATGAACTGCATGTGCACTCCCTGAACCTAAAAGCAATTTTTGTAAATGATGCATATGAGCCATAACAATAAAAAGTACATTTTAAAGTAACTGTAGGTTGTTTGCATGAGTTTACATAGTGCAATCAGTATTATTTCAATATTAAAACCATAATCAGAGGCCACGGGTGCAGTAGTTCACACCTGTAATCCCAGCACTTTGGGAGGCTGAGGCAGGCGGAGCACGAGGTCAGGAGTTCGAGAACAGTGTGGCCAATATGGTGAAACCCTGTCTCTACTAAAAATACAAAAATTAGCTGGGGGTGGTGGTGGGCACCTGTAGTTCCAGCTACTCGGTAGGCTGAGGCAGAAGAATCGCTTGAACCTGGGAGGCAGAGGTTTCAGTGAGCTGAGATTGCACCACTGAACTCCCAGCCTGGGTGACACAGTAAGATTCCATCTCAAAAAAAAAAAGAAAAAAAAAATCAGAAATCAACAAATAAAAGGGACTACCAGTATCCTGTTAGCTTTCAAATCCCTAAACTATTAAATTCCTCTCAGGGAGTGACTCAATATAGAAAAACACAATATTTTTACATTAAAGACAAATTGATACAACTATTTGCATACTCTGCATTCAGGTAAGTATTTATAATCACGCATTAAGGTCATCACTTTGTAAAATTTTAGAATTAGAAGGTCTCTTACAAGTCATTGTGATAGACTGAATATTGGTGCAAAATATATACATGTTCTAATCCCTGGAACCTGTAAATGTTACCTTAAAAGGCAAAAGCATATTGCAAATGTGATAAAGATCTTCAGTGGGGGTTAAGATTAAAGATCTTAACTTAATCCCCACTTAAAAAAAGGAGATTATCCCATGGGCTCTAAATGTAATCACAAGTGTCCTTATAAGAGAGCAGCCAAGGGAAATTTGACTATAGAAAATGAGAACGCAATTCAAAAATAGAAGCAGAGATTGGAGTGATACAACCATAAGCTAAGGAATACTGGCAACCACCAGAAGACAGAAGAGGCAAAGAATAGATTCTCCTCCGGGCCCTCTTAAAGACATTGGTCCTGCTGATGCCTTGATTTTAGCCCTGTAAGACTCATTTGGGGCTTCTGGCCTCCATAGCCAAGAAAATTAATTTCTATTGCTTTAAGCTACTAAATATATAATTTTTACAACATTAGTAGGAGACTAATACAGTCAATCTATTAGTGCTCAAATTTGCTGGTAAGTGACAGTATTCTTTTAAGATCTCCATCATTTTTCTCGGGAAGTGAAGGGAGAAAGGAAAAACTCTATAATATGTTGACATATTTAATTTTATTAAATGAGTCGTGAGCATTTTTTTCTACCAGAAATGATCGCATATTCTATTTGTGATACATAAATTATACCAATGGTTAAAATTAAAATGCTGAATAAGGTGAATAAAGGGAACTTCTAAACATTTTCTATGAATATCCTGCCTTCAGGAGATGGAGATTAAATGTCAAACTATTTGGAAAATTTCTGAGAATATCATTGTGTGACATTGGAAGAAAGGAAAGTAAAAGCCATACAAAATATATTTAGGTTCAGATTAATTTGTGCTAAATAGTGGACCAGAAGATAGTTTTTGTTTTCTTTCTTAAATATTAATACATTTATCTTCCTTAGGAAATATAAATCAGATGCATTGATAGTAACAAAACCCTCACTTATTTGAATTAGTTAAAAATAATTGAAATTATGGTCAAAAAGAGATGAGATCCTGAAGGGAGGTGGTTCTCACATATAAATTCATGGACAGGGAGTTTTAAAGGAAGACAGTGCAAGTCAAGGAGTCTAATCATTAAGTACATCTTTTCTGTTCTCAAATGAGGCTTCGTGACTTAATCAAACAACTTCTAATTTCTTCTTAGAAAAAGTTACTGAAAATCAGAACCCAGAAAAAGTCAAATCATGGTTTGAGAGAGGTTGTAAGTATAAAATCTATCAACACATCCATCACAAGCAAGAATATTTGGATCATAAAAGCAGAAACAGAAACTAAAGAATGGGGGATACACAATGTTACCACCATTTTATTCTTTGTCCATATTTAAAAGCCTCTTATCCTTTTCTTAAGGACCCTGTATTAAAGCGTGCTTGATTTCATAAAATCATGTAGGTGGACTAGGCACTCTCAGTAAATAGTTAAAATATAAAAACCATAGAAGAATAGACTAACTGAAAGAATATGGGTAGCAGAAACAGGTGTTTTTGTGATCTTTAGACAATTTAATTGCAACATGCCTAATCATTAACTTTTTGCTGCAAATAAGTAAAAACCTGTCAGAACATCACTGTTTGATAAAAATTTAAGAATCACTGTCTTAAAATAATCAAGATCTAATCAACCTCTTCATTTGATACACAACCCAGCTGTCAACCTGAGAGATTGAGTGGCTTGCTGAAATCACCCAGGTAATCAGTAGCAAATTCTGGACACGAAGCCAAAGTCTCCTTATTTCCAGTCTACTAATGGTAGTTTCTTTCTATCATACTTTACAAATGTGTTTGTGAGTAAGATAGGTCAAGATTAAATATAAATATTTGGCAAATTTGTGAATTTAGGCTTGTTTATATTTTCATCATGAAAAACACTTACCTTTTTATTTTGGGTATGGCTTTCTCATGAAAACATTGACAAACTCCAAAGTATTTACTATGATTTCTGATTTATAAACTGCTAATGTAACAACGTATCTGAATATGGCTTGTGTTTTGAAATGCTAAGTAGTAAACTTAAAAATACTCAGTGAGATTCCTACCATCTTCATTTCACACTACCCAGGGACATTACTTATTTGAGTCAATCCTATCCATCAGTTAGTACAATAACAGAAAAGCACGGCAAGCATTTGATTCATAATTTTATGCATTGTACTTTACTGTAACAGGTGCTTAGTCCTTGGGCATAAAATAAACTTGCAAAGTCCTCCTAAATGGATCAAGATTCATTATAAAGTAAAAGTCATAAATAATTTTGTAGGTAAACAGAAAAAAGACAGGAACATACATAGAATGAGTCAATAGTTTTAAAATTATTACTATGCAAACAAAGTACCTGTAGTCACTAGGGAGATTAAGTAAGACCTTGATGCCAGGGAATACAATATTTTGAGGGGTTAATAAGAACATAACTTTTAAAATATTACTAATGCTCTACACCAGACAACTTTGCTTTCAAAAGTAACAAAATATATTCTCATACAGGTTTAAATAAAATAACTATTTTTTCTATTTCATTCACTTTAAAAATAATTAGCATAACTGTTAATTTCAATGTTTACCTGAAAGAATGCATCCTTTCGACTTAGAGGTATGCTCATGAAAAGTGTCACATAACTTTCTGAAATTCTATCGAATAAGCAATCTTGGTTTTCTCTGTCAGGCTTAAAAAAATGTGTGAAATTAAAGTCAATATTACAATTTAAAACTGGAATTTGTTTACATGATGACAGCAATTTTATTTATTTTTATGAGCAGATCAATTGGTATAGGAGAATCAGCATGGGTTTTGGCATAATGCAGACCCAAATTTTAACACTGGCTGTTTTGCATTAGCTGTATTACCCTGGGCAAGTTAATTAAGTCCCAGGTTTCTCATCTGTCAAATGTAGGTAATATATACTTATTTTAAAAGAGTGAAGTAAGATTAAATAAGAACAGGGATCATATTTTTGCAACTTTGTATTTCAAGGCCTTAGCACAGTACCTGACAACAAAAAGCATGCAAACATTTGATGAGTTAATTATCCTTGCATTCCAGGAATAAATCCCATTGGTTATGGTGTATAATCCTTTTAATATGCTGTTGCTTTTGATTTGCTGGTATTTTGTTGAGGATTTTTGTGTCAAAATTCATCATAAAAGATATTGGTAGTTTCTGTTATTTTTATTGTAGTGTCTTTCTTGGGCTTTAGTATCAGAGTAACACCTTCTAACTCACAGGTTGAGTTAGAAAGTGTTTCCTCTTCAACTTTTTGAAAGAGTTTCAGAAGGACTGGTGTTTATTCTTTAAATGTTGGTAGAATTCCCCAGTGATGCCATCTGGTACATCTGGTACAGGGCTTTTCTTTGATGGGAGGTTTTTGATTACTGATTCAATCTCCTTAATAGTTATAATGTTTAGATTGTCTATTTCTTTGTGATTCTATCTTGTTAAATTGTATGTTTCTAAGAATGTGTCCACTTCAACTACATTATTCCAATTTGTTGGCATATATTAGTTTACAGCACTTACAATTCTTTTTAACTCCATTAAACTGAAAATATTGTCCCCACTTTCATTTATAATTTTAGTAATTAGTCTTCCGTATTTTTTAATAGTCATTCCAGCTAAAGGTTTGTCCATTTTGTTCTTCTCAGAGACAGAACTCCTAGTTTTGTTAATTTTTTTCTGTTTTTCTATTCTTCACTTCATTTATCTCTGTTGCAATATTTATTATTTCCTTCCTTCTGTTAACTTAGGATTTAATTTGTTCTGTTTCCGGTTACTTAATATTTGAGATGGTGTGGTTGATTTCAGATCTTTCTTCTTTGATTTTTAATGTTTCATTAATTTTAATTTATAAATCATAATTGTATGTATAGGGTACAATGTATCATTTTGATATATGAATACAATGTGAAATGATTAAATCAAGCTCCTTAATGTATCCATTATCTCAGTTACTTATAATTTGTTGAGGTGAGACATTTAAAATTTACTTTTAGCAATTTTGAAGTATATAATATAGTACTATTAACTGTAGTGACCACGTTGTGCAACAGGTCTCAAAGTTATTCCTCCTGTCTCACTGAAACTCTTTACCCTTTGAACATGTGCCCATTCCCAGCCTTCAGCTCAGCCTCTGTAACTACTGCTCTGCTCTCTACTTCTCTGAGTTCAACTTTTTTAGATTCCACATGTAAGTGAGATCATGTGATGTTTATCTTTATAAGCCTGGCTTATTCCACTTGGCAATACGTCCTCCAGGTTCATTCAGGCTGTCATGAATGTTAGGATTTCCTTTTTTAAGGCCCAAAAATATTCTACTGTGCATTTACACCACATTATCCATTAATTCATTGACAGACAATTAGGCTGACTTCCATGATGGACACTTAGGTTGATCTCCTGTCTTAGCTATTGTGCTGCAATGAATGTGGACAGAGAGATATCTATTTGACATATTGATTTCAATTCCTTTGGATGTATACCCAGAAGTGGGATTACTGGAGCATGTAGTAGTTCTATTTTTAGTTTTTGAGAAATCCATACTGTTTTCCATATTAGCTGTAGTAATTCACATTTCCAACTGTATACAAGTGTTTCCTTTTCTCCATATCCTCACCAAAACTTGTTATCTTGCATCTTTTTTGATAATAGCCATGTGAGATAACATCTCATATATCAAACAGGTGTGTGAGATGACATCCCATTGTGGTTTTGGTTTGTATTTCCCTAATGATTAGTGATGTTGAGCATTTTTTCACATACTGTTCACATAGCTATTTTTATGTCTTCCTTTGAGAAGCATTTGATTAGAGCCTTTGCCCATTTTAAAAATTTTATCAAATTATTTTTATCAAATTTGAAACATATTATTTACTGTGGTCACCATGCAGTATAACAGATCATTAAAACTTATTTCTCTGGTGTAACTGAAACTTTGTATCATTTGATCATCGCACCTTTCCCCATTTCTCCCACCCTCAGCCTCTGGTAACTATCTTTCTGCTCTCTGTTTCTATGAAATTGACTATTTTAGACTCCACATGTGAGATCATACAGTATTTGTCTTTCTGTACCTGGCTTATTTCAGTTAGCAAAATATCCTCCAGTTCCATCTATGTTGTTGGAAATTACAGAATATCCTTGTTTTTAAAGGTCATATAGTAATCCATATAAACTATAAACCATATAAACTATATATACATAGTATAAATATTTGTGAAATATATTTGTGATGGATTACTATATATATTTTAATATATATATTATATATACCAAATATATATAGTGTATATATATTTATATACCAAATCTTCTTTATCCATTCATCCACTGATGGACATTCAGGTTGCTTTCATGTCTTGGCTATGTGATTAATGCTAAAATGAACATGAAAGTGCAAATCTTTTCAACACAGGAATTTTAACTCCTTTGGATATAAACAGAAACGAGATTGCTGGATCTTACGGTGATTCTATTTTCAGTTTTTTTGTGGAAACTTCATACTATTTTCTAAAATGACTGTACTAATTTACTAATTTACTTTGTTTCTTTTAAAATCAGGTTGCTTTCCTGCTATTAAGTTGTTTAAATTGCTTATATATTTCAGACATTAACCCCTTATCAGATGTATGGTTTTCAAATGTTTTCTCCCATTCTACAGGTTCTCTCTTCAATCTATTGACTGTTTGCTTTGCTGTGCTGAAGCTTTTTAGTTTTATGCAATTCCATTTGTCTATTTTTTGCTTTTGTTGCCTGTACGTTTGGCTTCATATACAAAAAATCATTGTACAAACCAATGTCATGGAGCTTTTCCTGTTTTCTTCTAGTAGTTTTACAGTTTCAGATCTTATATTTAAGTCTTTAATTCATACTGACTTGATTTTTGTAAATGGTGTGAAATAAGGGCTCAATTTCCTTCTTCTGCATGTGGATACTCAGTTATCCCAACAATAGTTATTGACGACTGGCCATTCTCCATCATGTGTTCTTGGCACCTTTGTTGAAAACCAATTAATTGTAAATGTGTAGATTTATTTGGGGGCTCTCTTTTCTGTTCTATTGGTATATGTGTCTGTTTTTATGTCAATTCTCTGTTGTTGTTTTTTACTACAATACTACAGCATTATAGTATATTTTTGAAGTTAGGTAGTCTGATACTTCAAGCTTTGTTCTTTTTGCTCAAGATTGCTCAGACTATTCAGGATTTTCTGTAGTTCCATATAAATTTTAGGACTGTTTTTTTCTGTCTCTGTGAAAACACCACTGGAATTTTGTTAGTGATTGCATTGATTCTGTAGGTTGCTTTGGGTAGTAAAGACATTTTAATTAAACTAATTCTTTCCATCTATAAACACAGGATATCTTTCCATTTATTTGTGTCATCGTCAATTTCTTTTATCAGTGTTTTATGTTTCTAGTATACAGATTTCTCACCTCCTTGGTTAAGTTTAAATCTAAGTATTTTACTTTTTGTTATTACTATTGTAAACAGAATTGTTTTCTTGATTTCTTTTTTGTATAATTCATTGTAACTGTACAGAAATACTACTAATTTTTGAATGTTGATTTTGTATCCTGCAACTTAATTCATATAATATTTCAAACAGTTTTTTGGGGGAATCTTTAGGATTTTCTGTATATAAGATGTTATTACAAACAGAGATATTTCACTTCTTCCTTTTCTATTAGGATACTTTTATTTCTTTCTCTGGCCTAATTGCTATGGGTTTCTTATTTTTTAATGTAAGAATTTACAGCTATAAATTTCCCTCTTTGCATTGCTTGTGCTACATCTCATAAGTTTTGGTATGTTGTGTTTTTGTTTTCATTTATCTCAAGGTATTTTCTGACTTCCTTTTTGATTTCTTCTTTGACCCACTGGTTGTTCAGGAACAATAGGAACTCAATATATTAACGGGAGTATAAAATTGTATATTCACCTGGAAAAACAATGTGACATTTTCTCATTAAGCTGATCATTTTCATACCAAACAACCCCACAATTCCTTTCCTTCTTTATATGTCTTATACCTTCTGTTTGAGAGCTGGGCATCTTTCATAGGCCTGTAGAAACTGAGGTACATAATATTTATGCTTGGGAATAGGCATTCCTCTTCCTTTGCTAAGCCTTTAGGAGCTTGACTCAATTAAGTTAAGTAACGAGCTGTATTTGGGTTTTGTTTCTTCTATGGTCACTCTCAGTGAAACAGAGGCTTCAGTCTGCTCTTGTGCTACCTCATTTTTAGAATTCTGGAATAACTAACTTTTGGCCTAATTGAGTTTCTTTGTCTTCTCTTTTTAATGTTATTAATTTTCTCTCTGGTCTTTATTATTTTATTTTCTTCTGCTTTCCATAGGTTTGGTTTTTTTTTTTTCTTTTTCCACTTTCTTAAGGTAGAAGCTGAACTTCCTCTTTTTGGAGAACTTCCTCTTTTTTCTAATGTAGGCATTTTAATTCTATGATTTTCTCTCTAAATACTGCTTTAGTTATATCTCACACATTTTAATCTGTTTTCATTTTCATTTAGTTCAAAAGAATTTCTGATTTCTTTATTGATTCCTGATTTGATCCATGGTTACTGAGAATTGTGTTCATTTCCAAATATTTGGGGATTTTTTAGATATCTGTTATTATTTTATAATTCCATTTTGATCTGAAAATACTGTGTTTGACTTGAATTCTTATAAACTTATTGGGATATTTTCCTAGCTCAGAATATAGTTAATCTTAAATGCTTAATGTGGACTTGAGAAAAATGTGTATTCTGCTGTTATTGGGAGGTGCTATGATTTGAATGTGTCCCCCAAAGTTCATGTATTGAAAACTTGATCCCCAGTGCAGTGGTGTTGGGAGATGAGGCCTAATGGGAGGTGTTTGGGTCTTGGGGACATTACCCTCATGAACACATTATGCCATTATCACAGAAGTGTGTTTGTTATCATAGGAGGGGCCCTCTTGCTTGTTCCCTCTCTCATCTTCTACCTGCTGCCAAGGGATGATGCAGGAAAAAGGCCCTCACCACATGCTGGCCCCTCTATCTTGGACTTCCTAGCCTACTGTGAGTCAATTCATTCTATCCATTATAAATCACCATTCTGTTATATTCTGTTATTGTAGCACAAAACCAACTAATACAGGAGAGATGTTTAATAAATGTCAATTATATCAAGTTGCTTGAGAGTGTTGTTTAAGCCTTCTATATCATTCTGCATCCTTACTAATTTTCTGTATATTCTACCAACTATTCAAAGAAGGGACTGAAGTCTCTATACGTATTGATTTGTGTATTTCTTTTTAAAGTATTACAAGTTTTTATTAAATGTGTTTTGAAGCATTTGTATTAGGTGCATAAATACTTGGAATTGTTAAGTCAGGTTGATGAGTTGACCACTTCAGCATTATAAAATTACTTTCTTTATCTGTGGTAACATTCTTTGCTTTGAAATCTACTTTATATGATGGGTTAAAAAAAAAAACTGACTTTATAAGTTAAATGTCTTTATTTTATTGTTGTTTGGAGGGGAATGATGCACTTTTCAGGTACTTGTCTTTTTTGTAGTCAAGGTCCCAAGAGCTATTTTTTAGAACATTAAGAGTATTATAATATTATTACTGAAATTCTTCTAGTAAAACACAGTTTCATGTGCTGCTTATTTCTTCTCTTATTGATTCCTAGATACCACATCTGATATGGTTTGGCTGTCTCCCCAACCAAATCTCATCTTGAATTGTAATCCCCATATGTTGAGGGAGGGATCTGATGGGAGGTGACTGGATCATGGGAATGGTTTTCCCCATGATATTCTCGTAATAGTGAGTTCTCATGAGATCTGTGGTTTAAAAAGTGTGGCACTTTCCCCTCCCTTTCTCTCTTTCCTGCCTCCCTGTGAAGAAGGTGCCTGCTTCCCTTTTGCCTTCCACCATGATTTTAAGTTTCGTGAGGCCTCCACAGCCATATGGAAATGTGAGTCAATTAAATCTCTTTCCTTCATAAATTGCCCAGTCTTAGGTGGTTCTTTATAAGAGTGTGAAAACAGACTAATACACCTTCTTTATCTGTTCAATCCTAATCAGAATTCTCACCCTTCTAATTCTGGATCTTCTGATTAAAAATCTGACTTAGACTCTAATTATATAATATGTGATATATATTATGATATATATAATATATGAAGTCTAATTTCAAAGATCCAGAATCTTTTGAAATCTATATTAAAGTTTTAACTCCTCTGAAAGAACTCTAGACTTCAAATAGGATTTCTAATGTGTGGAATGCTCAAAAACTCATCTCTGTAGTTGCATCCAGAAAAGCATTTTTGTACTAGACTTATCTCTACTGAAAAATTAATTAAGCCAAAAATCAACTTAAAAAGAAATTTTTAAAAATCACTATACCCTGAACTTATGGAGAAACCACCACCAAAAGGAGTCATGCAAAAGAGCAATGGAGGCTTCTGAGAGAAAATGAGTCTTCCAGATTTTAAAAACTCTTTCCTATGGAAAAAAACAAAAGAGAGATGCATGGAGATTAAAATATATTACAAAACATGTTAATGTAAATAGGCTTTATAAAGAGTATGCTTTCAATGCTTACAGATCAGCACTGTCCAACAGAAATTTAACATGAGCCACATACATGTTAAATTTTCTTGTAGTCACATTAAAAAAGTAAAGAGTGAAATTAATTTTAGTGACATTTTATTTAATCAAATATATTTAAAATATTTCAACACATAATTTTTATAAAAATTATTAAAATATTTTGCATTCCATTTTTGGTACTAGGCATTTGAAATATGGTATATATTTTTGATAGCATATCTCAACTTGAACACTACATTTTCATCAGAAGTACTAGATTAATATTTAGACTTCATAGAATACATGTTTGTAATTTTGTTCCAAGCATAATTAAAAGCATTTTAATAACTAAATGAAATTTAGTTTTTAGATTTATATATAAAGTAGTTAAAAGAAATACAATAAAAAATTCAGCTCCTCAGTCATACTAGCCACATTTCATATGCTCAATAACCATATTTGGCTAGTAGATATTGAAAGGACAACCAAGAACAGCAAACATGTAAGATTCATGCCATTATTTCCACCTTTTCCACTGAGGACAAATATAAACAATCATGGACTTCTATTCCAATAAGCCCCTATCCTGAGCCTGTCTAGTGTTCTTTCTAAGCAAACAATTAATCAAAATTGGATTAAATGGCAATGTATCCATTTAATCATGGATAATTTAATCATGGAGGGCAAAATGACCAGTTTTACCAGGTAACCATCTTATCCTCATTTTAGCCCTGGTATTCACTGGTTATTGATCTAATGACCTCCCAACACCTGCAGTTTCCCATCGTTTGGTTACCCTATAGGGATACTACCCAAAAATTCCCACAGACACTTGGAGACTCAAAAGAAACACCCAGAAGGGTTGTGAAGAAGGGCACTCACAACTTATTTCAGGATCAAAAATGATCAGGCTGAAACATCCTGAGCTGACAGAGCAGGAACAGACAAGAAGGAAAACACACCTGTTACGGTTACATGCCAAGCCAGTGTACACTAGCAACCTCAGGGTCCCAAAGCAGTAACACAGAGTTTAAAACATTCTTTTCTGGTAATCAGTGGGTTAAACACATCACTTGTCTTTCCTGCCAAATTTAATGCCCAAAGGATCAAATCTTGCTAAACACTTAATTTCTCATAGCTTTAAATATAGGTCTGATTCATTAAATCATACTGTCAAAATTTATCCTACAATAAAATGAAATATTTACATACATCAAAATTATGGGCTTTTAAAATAAAAAGATAAATTCGTTCAGCATCCAAATGTCTGGGTAGCTTAGAAAGTTCATTTGCTTTGAATCCTGTGAAGCTGCAACCCTAGAAAGAGGAAAATATAACAGGAGAGTAAATATTTCACTCTTCTCAATATAGTAGACTTGTATAACTACAGAAGACCAACATTTAACTATCACTCATTAACATAATTATTTTACTTCTTTTTACTAAATTAACTAAAAATTATATATCCCATCAAAGAAACACCTTCGGCCGGGTACGGTGGCTCACGCCTGTAATCCCAGCACACTGGGAGGCTGAAGTGGGTGGATCACTTGAGGTCAGGAGTTCGGGACCAGCCTGGACAACATGGTGAAACTCCATCTCTATTAAAAATACAAAAATTAGCTGTGCAGGGTGGCATGCACCTGTAATCATAGCTACTTGGGAGGCTGAGGCAGGAGAATCACTTGAACCTGGAAGGCAGAAGTTGCAGTGAGCCAGCGTTGCACCACTGCACTCCAGCCTGGACCACAGAGTGAGGCTCCATTCCCCACACCCCCTGCAAAAAATAAAGAAAAACCTTCATATGTTCTGCTTCTCTGAAATTAAAAACCCTGGTACATTCATATGCCATACCTAAAATAAAAACAAAATTGTATTTCAGAACTAATTTTGACATAAACTCAAATGATCAAGACTTTTAGCTAGACTACACATAAATAAATAAAGACCAGGCAGAAAGAGAAAGCTTCTATACCTGTTTCCAACCCTCTCCTCTGGTACCTCTCTCTATATTTAGAGCTATATTTATATTGTTGTAAACGTTATTTTAGTCCTACATAATACACTTGATATACAATCTGGCAGAACAGAAATTTTAAGTACCTCTATATTCTTCTCTGTCTCCATTTCATCTGAAAGCTGGAAAACATTTTAAATAAAATCTTTAAAACTCTAAATTAAAGAAATTTTACATTTAGTAAATTTGTTCAGTTAATTAGTATGCATAGATAAATATAGATACGTGTGTGTGTGTATATATATGTGTGTGTATATATATATATATATATTTTTTTTTTTTCTACAGAGGCCTAAAATACTATTGCTGTGTTTAATACCAGAAATTCAAAGATGACCCTTGCCCTCAAACTAGTTATGGTTCAAAAATGGAATCAGATACATACACAAACAAAACAAATAGAGATAAGGGCTGTAATAAACAAACTACTTATTACAGTTAGGTTCCTGGGAAATAGACTCTCCGGGGAAGTTTAGTGTTCAGAATGTTTATTGCGAATGCCTTTGGAATCAATGCCTTTGGCAGTCAAGGGAAGAGGCAGGATTGGGCAGATGGAGAAATTAGCTATGATGGAGGCCTAATAGCCACAACTGGCTCGAAGAAGAGTTCTAGAGCTGAAAGTACCGATCATAGTTGTCCCTGGACTGAAATAGCCAAGCCTTTCTGCTCCAACTTGAGCAGTCACTGGATGGTTCCTGGAAAGAAGCTTCCTCAGAAAAGGAAGTTCTCTGGAGGTCAGGAAACCAATGAAGGGACTGACAGTTGAAGGGTGTCCCTTAACAGCACTCTTAGCCTCTAGAGCACAGATCCTTCTTTGAAAGGGAATCCGGGTGGCAAATTTTAATGTCTACTACACTGCTTTATACACATAGATTAGTTTTTCATCATCTAGTCATGTTTATATATATATAAAACATATATAATATACATATACTATAGACAGACATAGATAGATAGCAGGTTAATTTCCACATTCTTACTCCAATAATAACTAAGCTTACAGGTAAGTTTTACACACACAATACCACACATATACACATATTACACATACACATATTTTAGAAAGGAGATGACATATGACATATAAAACAAATTGGAAAGAATGATGTATTGCTTCCAGAAAGAGGATCGTATTATTCTCATTTTTTAAAGTGTACACAGGAATAAGAAAGAGAGACTTTTTAGGAAAAATGAGATCAAATATGATTGAAAAGAAGGCTATGTGCTTGAAAGTTATAGATCAATAAAGATGGGGTCAGAAATGGGACTATATTAAAATAGGAGTCTTCTGTACAACAAAGGAAACAATTAACAGAGTGATGAGACAACCTGTGTAATGGGAGAAAATATTTGCAAACCATTTATTTAATAAGAAACTAATATCCAGAATATATTAGTATTCAAGGAACTAGAACAACTCAACAGCAAAAATAAACAACAAATAATACCATCAAAAAGTGGGTAAAGGATCTGAATATACATTTCTCAAAAGGAGACATACAAATGGCCTATGAAAAACGTTCAACATCACAAATCATCAGAGAAATGCAAGTCAAACCCACAATGAAATATCATCTTATCCAAGTTGGAATGGCTATTACCAAAAAACAACAAATGCTAGTAAGGATGAAGAGAAAAGAGAATTCTTATAATACTATTGGTGGGAATGTAAATTAGTACAGCTATCATGGAAAACAGCACAGAGGTTTCTCAAAAAACTAAAAATAGAACTATCATACAATTAGTCCAGCAATCCCACTACTCATTGTCTCTCCAAAAGAGAGGAAATCAAAGGGATACCTGCACTCTCAGGTTTACTGGAACACTATTCACTACAGCTAAGGTATAGAATCAACCTAAGTTTCCATCAAAGGATAAATAGATAAAATGTGGTATATATACACAATGGAATATTATGTAGCCATTAAATGAATGAAATCCTGTCATTTGCAGCATTATGGATAAAACTGGAGGTTGTCTGTTAAGTGAAATAAGACAGCCACAGAAAGACAAGTATTATGTGTTCTTACTCATATGTGGGCACTTAAAAAGTTTATCTTGTGGAGGTATAGAGTAGAATGGTGGTTACCAGAGGTTGTGAGAAGGGTGTTGGGGGAGTGGTGGAGGGGATTAAGAGAGGTTGGTTAATGTGTAAAAACATATAGTTATTTAGAATGGTTAAGTTCTACTGTTTGATAGCATAGTAGGGCAACTATAGTTAGCAACGATGTCTTATATATTTCAAAATATCTATAAAAGAAGATTTGAAATATTCCTGACACAAAAATGATAGCCATTCTAAATAACCTGATTTGATCATTACACATTGCATGCATGCATCAAAATATCACATGTACCCTATAAATGGGTACAATGATTATGTATCAATAAAAAAGATGAAGTCAGATTTAATTAAATGTTAAGGTTAATCTCCAAGGTTTATTCTGCAGGAGGAAAAGAAACAGTGGAAGTTTTCAAGCAGCAGAGTTGCAGTAACAAAAGTTACTGCAAGTTTTTGGTCATATAACCTGAAAAATGAGACCACAAAAATATAAATACATGTTAAAATTCCGATTGATAAATCCAATAAAACTTTTATATTAACAAAAAGAATAACTATTAAAACTTTTGTTAGTATAATTTACCTAAAGGCCATTTCAATAGATTTTGAAAAGTCATTTGATAAAATTAAGTAGTCAGAATTTTAAAACTTCTTTGAAAGGAGCATGCCTTGTAAATGTGAGGAAATACAGAAGAACCATTTGGCTGAGCAAGTGCCTAGCTACTAACCAGTATGTTTAAGCACCATCTACTGAATCACATCCCAAACTTCAATACTAAAAATATTGTGCAAATACATTTCCCAATAACACTAACGACAATAATTCAGCTACAAAAAAACACCCAAGACAAAGTCTCAGCCCTCTGAAAATATCCAGAAACAAAGTCAACTGACTACACTCAAACTACCCCACAGTTAAAGGAACATCAGCCCACACAGATGAGAAAGAATCAGCACAAGAACTCTGGCAATTCAAAAAGCCAAAGCGTCTTTTTCCTCCAAATGACTGCACTAGTTCCACTAATGGTGCTTAACCAGGTTGAAATGACTGAAATAACAGGCAAAGAATTCAGAACACAGCTAGAAATAAAGATCATGAAAATTCCGGAGAAACTGAAACCAACTCCAAAGAATCTAAGAATTACAATAAAACAATACAGGAGCTGAAGGTTGAAACGATAATTTTAAGAAAGAACCAAACTGAACTGACAGAGCTGAAAAACACACCACAAGTATTTAATAATACAATCACAAGTATTAACAGCAGACTAGACCAAGCTGAGGAATGAATATCAGACCTCAAAGATTGCTTCTCAGAAATAACTCAGTCACACAAAAATAAATAAAAAATAATGAAGAAAACCTCTGAGAAATATGAGATTATGTGAAGAGATCAAATCTATATTCACTAGTGTTCCTGAAAAAGAGGGAGAGAAAAGGAACTTGTAGAACATATTTCAGGACATCATCCATGATAATATCCCAAACCTCGTCAGAGATGCCAACATTTAAATTCAGGAAACACAGACAGAACCCTTGTGAGATACTATACAAGATGACTATCCACAAGACACATAGTTATCAGATTCTCCAAGGCTGACACGAAAGAAAAAATATTAAATGCAGCTAGAGAGAAGGGCAGGTAAACCTACAAAGGGAACCTCATCAGGCTAACAGCAGACTTTTCAGCAAAAATCCTACAAGCCAGAAGAGATTGGGGGCCTATATTCAGAACTCTTTTTTTTTTTTTTTTGAGACAGAGTTTTGCTCTCGTTGCCCAGGCTGGAGTGCAGTGGCACGATCTTGGCTCACTGCAACCTCCCCCTCTTGGGTTCAAGTGATTCTCCTACCTCAGCCTCCCAAGTAGCTGGGATTATGCACCACCGCACCTAGCTAATTTTGTATTTTTAGTAGAGATGGGGTTTCATCATGTTGGCCAGGCTCGTCTCAAATTCTTGACCTCACGTGATCCACCTGCCTCGGCCTCCCAAAGTGCTGGATTACAGGCTGAGCCACTGTACCCAGCTGTATTCAGTATTAAAAGGATGAGTTTGTGTCCTTTGTAGGGACATGGATGCAGCTGGAAACCATCATTCTTAGCAAACTATCAC
>NW_012108674.1:2579304-2599319 GCF_000951045.1 Mandrillus leucophaeus
TGGCACAAGTATACATATGTAACAAACCTGCACGTTATGCACATGTACCCTAGAACTTAAAGTATAATAATAATAAAAAAATAAAAATAAAAAAAAATAAAAAATAAATAAAAGAAATTCCAACTAAGAATTTCCTATCTAGCCAAACTAAGCTTCATAAGTGAAGAAGAAATAAGATCTTTTTCAGATAAGCAAATGTTAAAGGAATTCGTTACCAACATACCTGCTTTGCAAGAGGTCCTTCAGGGAGTGCTAAATACAGAAACCAAAGACTGTTACTAGCCACCAGAAAAACATTACTTAAGTACATACACCAATGACGCTAAAAAGCACCCACACAATCAAGTCTGCATAATAACCAACTAACAACAAGACGACAGCCCTAGAGGAACTGTCAGACCTGAGCTATACAAGGTCACCTTGCCCAAAAGATGGGGCCAGTCCATCTTGGGCACCCCATGGTCTGCTGGCCTCTCCCAGGGCCCCAGCCTGGCTGCACCTGCTTGCAGTACATACACCAGTGACACTATAAAGCAAACAAACAAATCTGCATAATAACCAGCTAACATCATGATGACAGGATCAAATCAACACATATCAATACTAACCCTGAATGTAAATGGGGGCTAAATGCCCCCATTAAAAGGCACAGAGTGGAAAGCTGGATAAAGAACCAAGATGCATTAGTATGCTATCTTCAAGAGACCCATCTTGCATGCAATGACACACATAGGCTCAAAGTAAAGAAATGGAGAAAAATTTACCAAGAAACTGAGAAACAGAAAAAAGCAGGAGTTGCAATCCTAATATCAGACAAAACAGACTTTAAACCAAAAATTCAAAAAAGACAAGGGAATTACATAACGGTAAAAGTCTCAATTCAACAAGAAGACCTAACTATTCTAAATATGTATGCACCCAAAACAGGAGCAACCAGATTCATAAAGTAAGCTCTTAGAGACCTTCAAAGAGACTTAGACTCCCATACAGTAATACTGGAAGACTTTTAACAGCCCACTGACAGTATTAGGACAGATCACTGAGGCAGAAAATTAACAAAGGTATTCAGGACCTAAACCCAGCACTGGGTCAAATGGACCTGGTAGACATCTACAGAACTCACCACTCCAAAATAATAGAATACACATTCTCATTGCCCACATGGGAAATACTCTAAAGTCGATCACATAATTGGAAGTAAAACACTCCTCAGCAAATGCAAAAGAACTGAATTCATGACAGTCTCTTGGACTACACAGCAATCAAATTAGAACTCAAGACTAAGAAATTCACTCAAAACCATACAATTACATGGAAATTGAATAACCTGCTACTGAATGACTTTTAGGAAAAAAAAAAATGGAATTAAGGCAGAAATCAAGAAGTCCTTCAAAACTAATGAGAACAAAGATATAACATACCAGAATCTTTGGGGCACAGCTAAGGCAGTGTTAAGAGGGAAATTTATATCACTAAATGCTGACATCGAAAAGTCAAAAAAGATCTGAAGTTAACAACCTAACATCACAACTAAAAGAACCAGGGAACCAAAAGAAAACCAACCCCAAAGCTAGTAGAAGACAAAAAATAACCAAAATCAGAGCTGAACTGAAGGAGACTGAGGCACAAAAAAACATTAAAAAGATCAACAAATCCAGGACAACTCCTGTTTTTTGTTTTTTTTTTTTTTTAATAAACAAAATAGACTGCTAGCTAGACTAATAAAGAGGAAAAGAGAGAAGAATCAAATAAACACAATCAGAAATGATAAGGCAATAGGAGGTCAGAACAAAAGTTTACAGATCATAAAGACCTTGCTGATAAAACAGGTTGCAGTAAAGGAGGCAGCCAAAACCCACCAAAACCAAAATGGCGACAAGAGTGACCAACCTCAAGTCATCCTCACTGCTACACTCCCACCAGTGCCATGACAGTTTACAAATGACATGGCAATGTCAGGAAGTTACCCTTTTTGGTCTAAAAAGGGGAGGCTTGAATAATCCACCCCTTGTTTAGCATATAATAAAAAATAACCATAAAAATGGGCAACCAGCAGTCCTTTGGGCTGCTCTGTCTATGGAGTAGCCATTTTTTCATCCCTTTACTTTTTAAATGAACTTGCTTTCATTTTGCAAAAACATAAAAAAGAAATGATAAGGGGGATATCACCACTGACCCCACAGAAATACAACCATCAGAGAATACTATAAACGCCTCCGTGCACATAAACTAGAAAATCTGGAAGAAACTGATAACCCTCCCAAGACTGAGCCAAAAAGAAACTGAATCCCTGAACAGACCAATAATGAGGTCTGAAATTGAATCAGTAATAAATAGCCTATCAACCTATTAAAGCCCAGGACCAGAAAGATTCACAACTGAATTCTACCAGATGTACAAAGAAGAGCTGATACCATACCTGCTGAAACTATTCCAAAAAATTAAGGAAGGACTCCTCCCTAACTCATTCTATGAGGCCAGCATCATCCTATTACTAAAACCTGGCAGAGATACAACAAAAAAAGAGAACTACAGGCCAATATTCTTGATGAACATTGATGCGAAAATCGTCAACAAAATACTGGCAAATTGAATCCAGCAGTACATCAAAAAGCCTATCCACCACAATCAAGTAGGCTTTATCCTTGGGATGCAAAGTTGGATCAACATATGCAAATCAATAAATGTGATTCATCACGTAAATAAAACTAAAATAAAAATCTACATGATTACCTCAATAGATGCAGAAAAGGCTTTCGATAAAATTCAACACCCTTTCATGTGAAAAACTCTCATTAAACTACATATTGAAGGTATATACCTCAAAATAATAATAGCCATCTATGACAAACTTACAGCCAATGTCATAATAAATGGGCAAAAGCTGGAAGCATTCCCCTTGAAAACCAGCACAAGACAAGGATGCCCTCTCTCACCACTTCTATTGAACATAGTACTGGAAGCCCTAGTCAGAGCTATCAGGCAACAGAAAGAAATAAAGAAAGGAAGTCCAAATAAAAATAGAAAGGAAGTCATAACACCCTGTTTTCAGATAACAAGATCCTATACCTAGAAAACCCCATAGTCTCAAAGGCTCCTTAAGCTGATAAACAACTTCAGCGAAGTCTCAGGATACAAAATTAATGTATAAAAATCACTAGTACTCCTATATAACAACAACAGTCAAGCCAAGAGCCAAATCAGAAACACAATCTCATTCACGATTGCCACAGACACACAAAAATATCTAGGAATACTGCTTACCAGGGAGGTGAAAGATCTCTACAAGAACTACAAAACACTTCTCAAAGAAATCAGAGATGACACAAACAAATGGAAAACCATTCCATGCTCGTGAACAGGAAGAATCAGTATCATTAAAATGACCACACTGCCCAAAGCAATTTGTAGATTCAATGCCATTCCTATTACACTACCAATCACATTCTTCACAGAACTAGAAAAGGCTATTTTTAAATTCATATGGAACCAAAAAAAGAGCTCAAATACCCAAGACAATCCTAAGCAAAACAACAAAGCTGTTCATGCTACTTAACTACAAACTATTATAAACTACAGGGCTACAGCCACCCAAACAGCATGGAACTGGTACAAAAACAGACACATAGACCAATGGAACAGAATAAAGAACCCATAAATAAGGCCACATATCTACAACTATCTGATCTTTGACAAAGCCAACAAAAACCAGCAATGGGAAAAGGACTCTCTATTCAATAAATAGTGCTGGGATAACTGGCTAGCCATATGCAGAAGATTGAAACTGAACCCTTTTCTTGCACCTTATACAAAAGTTAACTCAAGATAGATTAAAGATCAAAATGTAAAACCCAAAACTATGAAAACCCTGGAAGACAACCTAGGTCATACCATTCTGGACGTAGGTATGGGCAAAGATTTCATGACAAAGATGCCAGATGCAATTGCAACAAAAGCAAAAATTGACAAATAGGATCCAATTGAACTAAAGAGCTTCTGCATAGCAAAATAAATTACCAACAGAGTAAACAACCAACCTACAGAATGGGAGAAAATATTTTCAAACTACGCATCTTACAAAGGTCTAATATCCAAAACTCATACGGAACTTAACTAGAAAAAAGCACATAACCCCATTAAAAAGTGGGCAAAAGGCAGGAACTAACAACTTTCAAAAGAAAACATATATGCAGCCAACAAACATGAAAAAAGCTCAACATCACTGATTAGAGAAGTGCAAGTCAAAACCACAATGAGATACCATCTCGCACCCATCAGAATAACTATTATTAAAAAGTCAAAAAATAACAGAAGCTGACGAGGTTGTAGAGAAAAGGGAATGCTCATAATACACAGCTCGTGGGAATATAAATTAGTTCAGCCACCGTGGGAAGCAGTTTGATGATTTCTGAAAGAACTCAAAAGGAATATATATCATTCTACCATAAAGACACACGTAAATATATGTTCACTGCAGCACTATTCACAATAGCAAAAGCATGGAATCAACCCAAATGCCCATCAGTGGTTGACGGCATAAAGAAAATGTGGTATATATACACCATGGAATACTATGCAGCCCTAAGAAACAACAAGATCATGTCCTTTGCAGGTATATGGATCCAGCTGGAGGCCATTATCCTTAGCAAACTAATGCAGGAACAGAAAAACAAATACTGCATGCTGTCACTTATAAGTGGGAGCTAAATTATGAGAACACATGAACTCACAGAGGGGAACAACAGACACTGGGGCCTATTGAAGGGTGGATGGCAGGGGGAGGCAGAAAATCAGGAAAAATAACTAATGGCCACTAAGTTTAACACCTGGGTGACAAAATAATCTGTACAACAAACCCATATGTCACAAGTTTATTTATATAACAAACCTGCACATGTACCCCTGAACTGAAAATAAAAGTTAAATTTTTAAAAATAAAGCATTAAATGAGATGGCTAGACCAATGGTGACACACAGTTTTTCTAGCTCTAACATTATATAATTTTAGAACATATTTTTAAAAAGACTAAGTATCTAAAAGTAATTCAAAAGACTTGTCATTTTTATCAAAATCTCAAAGATTTTTAAAATTGGCAAAGTAATCTAAAGGTCATCAAAAAGAATTAATTTTCAAAAGAAGAGGGCTGATAGGGGACCTGCACTACTAAGTATGATATAAATTATTAAATAACCAAAAAATGGAATAGTATACCTTGAAATAAGTCTTCAAATAACTTGTAGTTATGTGAAGATGCCAATACTCAATAATACTGAGTATGAAAAGAAGGTAAGCACAGCTATCTTTAAAACATAGAGATAGATGATAGATTGGTAACAGTAGACTAAAAGGACATTTACAAAAATGTTATCAGTGTTCATCTGTGGAAATGTAGTGTTTATATTTTCTGTGAAAATCCAATTTTCAAAGATGATAAAAACATAGATACATTACCATTATCTTTTTTTTCTTATGGTACTTCTTTAGAAATTCCCCATATCTTTCCAATTTTCTATAAGAACCTTTAAGAAAACAAGAATTCACATATATAAACAAAATTTTAAATACTTTAAATAAATTATATACAAAATTATTCAATGAAATCAATTACCAATTTTGATAAGCATATGTTAATACACACTGTTAGCTGAATTAATAATTGGAATTATTATATAAAGTATATCTTGTTTCATTTTTCTGAAATATCATGTTCCAACTACCATGTCTGTGGCACTTACTCCTATGTCTAAAGTTTTATGTCAACCCCTCTCTCCTAAAAAAGTCCATATTTATCAAATAGCTCAGCCACTTACACTTGGTTGTTTCATGGTCACCTTAATTTCAATAAAGTGCAGTACTGTGGAGCATGGCCCAGTGAGACAATATGGGGGGGCTCTGAAGTCAGATAACCTAGATAGACTTGAATCCAAGTTCTGATATCTACATATTGAGGACAATACGTATATAAAACATTACCTTTTCTAGAAAACAGGAGGAAGATATAAAAGGATATGTTCACACTTTGCTTGTGTATATTTTATTTCATTACGAGATGAATTTATACGCACACATGGATGTCTGTATGTGTGTATACAAGATACATACGTGTGTGTATTTATATATACATACACAGAAGCTATATATAACTTTTATACATTAAAAAATATAAAATTTTAAAAATGTATAATTTAAATACAAAAATTTAAAAAGTTAATTTTGAAGTGTATTTAAACACATCTTCAGAATTACACAAATCTAAGTCCAAAAAAGAATATTAAATACCAAAATAACATAATGAATCTAATTTGATATCTAAAAATACTTTATAAGTACAATTAATATCATTTTCAAGACATCTATATGACAAATTTGCCCATTAAATCAAGAATAAGACAAGAATAAGTATTTAAAACTATTCTGGAAATGCTCACACAATTAGATAAGAAAAATGTTATACAAATATCGAAAAGTAAAAATTATCATTACTTGCTGTACGCTTTGTCATTCATGCAGTTATTCCATAGTGAATACCAGCGACTCCTACAAACTAGCCTGCAAGCCCATATAGGTTAACTATCACCCCTTTTACTTTCAGTTTTAGATATTTCTGCTCTATCCTGACCCTTGCTGATATGTTTGTTTCCAGTAGGAATATTAATTGATGCAATCTTGCTCTCCTGTTTTTGTAATACTCTGTACCTCCACTCCACTTTAACAAAAGCTTAACAGTTTAACAACTATTTTAAGGCTTTGTTTTAGTAATACTTCCTTTGAAACCACATATTTATGTTCAACTAAAAAAATCTGTATTGAACCATTTTGAAATGAAGAGGTTTTAAAATAAGATATTTTTAAAATTTATTTTATACCTTGGAATTTCATTATTTATGAGATTACATACAAACACACACACACACAGACAACTGACCAACCATTACTTTACTAATACAAAAAATAAGGACTGGCCAAGTGCACTGGCTTATGCTTGTAATTCCAACACTTTTGGAGGGTGACTCAGGAGGATCACTCGAGGCCAAGATTTGGAGACCAGCCTGGGAAACATAGTGAGACTCCATTTCTATAAAAGATAAAAATAAATAAGGCTCACTTGTCTCAGAAATCATGCTTTTCCACTTCAATATTTTAGAGGTGTGGTTTTGCAAAATAAGTGAATATTCCTTTAATTTTGATTCCATGATCAAAAGTGCTTCAAATATTCGAGGAACATTTTCCCATAGGTGTGTATAAATTGAAACAAATGAACTATCTTCTTTTATTTTTTTCAGAGTGCATGACCATTCATCATCATCTCTAAAATGGATTTCCCTTGGCCAATAATCCTGCAAAAAATGTGAAAGAGAGAATACAGCTTAAGTCATTTTTAATGAATTTAAATAATAGAGTTCAAAACCAATGAGCTATAATTGAGATTTTATTCCACAGAATTGTTTTTAAATTACTTTTTAAAAATTTGAAACAATCACAAATATCATAAAAGTTACAAGTGCTTTACTAAAACTATTTTCCTGAAACATTTCAGAATAATTTGCTTATATGATAGCCCATCATCCTTTAAAACTTCAGTGTATAGTTCCGAAAACCAAAAACATTCTCCTACATAATAAATGTAACCATTAAAATCAGGAAATTGGCACTGATACATTATTTATATTTAATACAAAGACTCTACTCAAGTTTCAGTGGAACCAATTATGCCCTTTATAGCAAAAGAATCTAGTTCAGAATAAAAATGTTAGGTTTTGACTTCATGTCTCTTTGGTCCCTTTCAGTCTACGATTGTTCCATAGTATCTGTGGGGATGTGAAGGGAGAAGATTAGAGGAGATAATTTTAATTTATTTTCATTTATTTTCTAGTTTTATTAAAGCATAAAATTTTAAATATTTACGGTGCACAATGTGAAGCTTCGATAAATGTATACACTGTGCAATGACTGCCAAAAAGGTAATTAACATATCCATCACCTCGCACAGTTAACGTGTGTGTTGAGAACATTTAAGATCCACTCTTTTAGCAATTTTCAAGTACACAATACATTATTATTAACTATGATCATCATGCTGACCAATTGATCCCCAGAATTTACCTATTCTGTCTGAAACTTCCCACCCTTTAATCCATTTCTCCTTTTCTTTCACAAGCCCCAGTAAGACTCCATTCTACTTTCTGCTCCTATGAGTTCCATTTTTATACATTCCACTTATAAGTGAGATCATGACACAGTTTCCTTTTGGTGCCTGGCTTATTTTTTACATAAGCTGGGATCCATGGCAAAGTTATGTGCTCAGTTCACTCTCCTTTCCCTTTCCCACATGAAAGCTATCTCTCTCCACACTGTTTTGCCCTTGCTTGGTAACTTGAAAATGTCCTTCCTAACCTCTTCAAGGTATCTTTTCTTATTTCTGTGCTACGCCTAGGACTCCCATATAGTGAAGGCTAGTAATATCTCAGCTGGATTCCTTAGCTCTTATAAAGGTCTTTTTCTTGCAAAGATAGTTGTTCAAATTGATATTTCTGCAAAGGGATAAAGGTTATTTTGCCATCTTCCTGGAGTCATTCCTCCTCAGTCTTTTTCTTTTTCTTTTTTTTTTTTTTTTTTTTTTTTTTTTTTACTTTTATATATTCAAAGCCATGAGTTCACACTGATGCCTCTAATTCCAATTCTAACCATTCTAGTTTTCTCTCTTTCCATATTATAATTGCCATCCCTAACAATTAAAAACCTAGGTGCCATTATCTTTAATATATTTACTCATTTGATCAATCCTTTTATGTAACCAATCTCTCATATTTACTCCCAGACTCTTCCCTACGTGGATACCCTTTTCATACTACTTGGGCTCTAATACTCCATGTTAGGTTGCCAATTCTGCGAGGACATCCTCCTTACCCCCACTTGATCTCTGACCTCCCACATCAGAGTGAAGGCTACCTTCCTCTTCTCCCTTTATATATGAATATCATCATCATTCCCTTGGATTCTGATACCTGTGGTGTCACATGGTCATCCTCCTCACCATTGTTGGACTCAGAAATCTTGCTCAGGGCCACCACAGCAAACCCTTCTTTCTCAATGTGGAAGCCTGCCTTGTGTGGCCGCCAAATGGCTTTAATACTAAATTGTTTAGGAAAGGAAGGAGATGGAATCAAAGGGAAACAAGGGAAATGAAGAGAAGAAGGGAAGTGGAACCACAACATTAATATTTGCAAATCTAAGCATAAGATCTTTTAATATAATCAAATAATAGCAAAACAAAGAAAGTTAGTCAACATAATTAAAAGCTTATGAATAAGAGAATACGTTTTGGAATGGTGGGAGACTTGTGTAGGATGAAACTCTGCAATGGAGTTTGGGTAAAATACACTGGGGACTTAGCTTAAGAGGAAGAAATCTGAAGTCTGCAGATCAGAAATTTCAAACCCACCTAGGGCTGTGCCACCTCCTTTTCTCTTCCTTTAAAAGCAATCCTAAACTCATCATACACACGTTCATTTATTAACTGTGCTAACAGTAAGATATGAAAATAATACCCAGTGTTTAACACTGGAAAACTTTTCCAAAAAGGTCCCTCTGTCATTTTGAAAAAAAGAGTGTTATATAAATACGTAAGTGCCCTCTTTCAAATCCTGTAAATGTGTATCTTAAATAAGACGCATAGCCACTTGGGAAAGTTTTCCAGCATTGAAATGCGGAAAACTGTGTCAAAAATTTAAAAGACTTTGAAGAATAAGAAAAGGTCACAGGGTAAAATCCCTGAAGACAAACACTGTCAATTTAGAATGGCAGATACTTTGAAAACATAGTCCTTATGAGTCATGTGTTGCTGTTGTTACGGGAGTTGAGAGAGTAGGAAGAGGCTAAAAGGAATTTGAAAAGATGTTATAATATGTACAAATCTTTATGAAAATGTATTCTTTATGTCAGGCTTGAGATATCACAATCCTTTTTCCCAAGATATTGAAATATTATGAGCTGAATAAAGTTTCCAGAAATTCTACAAGGCTGATGAGACTCTGTCTTCTCTACATTACCCAGGTAATCAAGGGATTGACTGGTATCCCAAAGCCATTAATACAAAGAAGGTGATTTTTAAATTCTTTTAATGAATTCTTTGTGGCTGTATTATTAAATGGATACCAGATGATTATACTGTAGATCATATCTTATAGCAGATCATAATCTATTTTCCCCATTTCATTTCTCTATTACCCTCCTTCCTTATTCCTTTATATTTTGCCTTCAGTAAGATACCTCTTGAATAGAGTGTTATCTAAAAAATAAATTTTGTGGCCAGACCTAAAAAGGCAAACTGAGTCAACTAGCAGCTAACAGGCAGATGAGATGTCAGGCAGCTCATACTGCCAGAAAGGAAATCAACACTACTACTAGAGTATGAGCATCCAGAGTCTATGGTGATTATATTAATTAAAAGTAAATAAATGTATTCAAATCCCAAAGGAACAAAAGAATTGGACTAGAAGTTATTGTTCCCTATGGAGTTAAATTCTACATTATAGTACTGTGGTCCTTACTGATAAGTAAGAAGAACATTTGTCTTATTTAAAACCGGGTCAGTGAAGCAAGAACTGGCTATGTCTTTGTTATGTTTATCTTAATTACTGCAATTAACTATGGCAGTGGCAGAAGCACAAATTATTATATGCTAATACAAAACTAGAGATGGAGAAGGGAGAGTAGACAGACAAAAGGGCTCTCGTGGAGTTTAGAGACGAATTTTTTTTATTGAATATATAGTTAAGTCTTCACCCATGTCCCAAAGCCCAAGAGACAATGCTGAAGTATCAAACAAAAGGTAAGAAATAAGAAGCATGACTAGAATTAGTAGGAAAAGTGACTATTATTTAGCTCTTCTTCCCTTATATTAAGCTTTGATATAAGGATTTAAATGGATTAATGAATAAATAAATGAATAAACAAATAAGCAAATAAATCAGGCTATTCCCTCAATAAAGAGAATGGGATTGAAATAATTATTTTCTCTATCATAAAATAATTTTGATCCTCTAAGAAAAATCATAGCATGGATCTGAGTACTCTCCAGATACAGATTACAAATCTAACAGGCCTGTTAACAAAAATTAACATTGATGAACTAAGAGAAGATGAATTAAAGTTCTACCAGATAAAAGTTGCATGGACACAGAAAAAAGGTAGTCAGAAATAAATAACACGAAAAATAAAAAGTATAATAAATAAATATGGAAGAAATTGGAATCAACATTTTAGTACTTGAAGAACCAAAAAGTGTTTTTTAAAGTGTCATAGTAAAGAGAAATGAGACAAAAAGGAGGAAGATAATACAGATTCCATAAGAGTAGAAATTTTTGTCTTTGTTCATTGCTGTAACTCCAGTGTCCAGAAAAATATTGCACAAATAGTGGGTAGTGAACAGAAATAACTAAACGAGTGAATGAATAGGGTAAGTAAGAGAGCTGACACTGATACAACGATAGTGGAAAAAGAAGTTATAAAAATAAACTATAAAAATATTTTTATAAAAATAAAACTAGAAACAGAATTGTGATGGAGTGAAGGGAATGTGGGAAATGATCAACAGAGAAATGAGAGGATAAAAACAATTGAAGATAAAAAGATAACACGGAAGTATAACAGGAGATAGGAAGAGGTGAAAGAGAGTAGATGATATAAAATATTAAAATTACCAAAAAAGATAGAAATGGTAGGAACTGGCAAAAAAGAGAAGACTTTAGATGATATGATAAAAGATTAAGTAGAAGACACGAGAAACCAGTAGCTAACATGTAGGTTGCAAGTACTGTTATAATGCTAGTTAATAGCAGAGCTTGGATTAATAGTATGCTTCAATTCTAAAAGAATAACAGCTCCACGAGGGCAGGCATCTTTGCTTGTTTTTATTCACTGATGTATCTTAAGCATCTATGTGCCTGGCACATAGCAGGTGTTCAAAAATATTTCTTAAATGAATTCTTTTTTTTTTTTTTTTTTTTTTTTGAGACGGAGTCTTGCTCTATCACCCAGGCTGGAGTGCAGTAGCGCAATCTCGGCTCACAGGAAGCTCCGCCTCCCAGGTTCACGTCATTCTCCCGCCTTAGCCCCCGGAGTAGCTGGGATTACATGCGCCCGCCACTACGCCCGGCTAATTTTTTTGTGTTTTTTAGTAGAGACGGGGTTTCACCGTGTTAGCCAGATGGTCTCTATCTCCTGACCTCATGATCCACCCGCCTCAGCCTCCCAAAGTGCTGGGATTACAGGCGTGAGCCACCGCGCCCGGCCAGCAGTCATTACTTTTTTACCATCGTCTGTTAGACAAAGACTTTGTATAGCAAACAAAAAATTAAACATCTAGTCATTTTATTCCTGAATATTTTCAAACATCCAATAGTTTGGCAACGTATAAACATACTCAAACCATAAAAAATAACTACAGAATGTGAGTATTTGGTTGTGAAATTCAGACAATAAGAAAAGATTTACAGATAAACCTATAAATGACAAAATGATACAAATGGATATGTTGTTTTATCAAATGCTATCTGATAAAAATTGAAGGCTATAAATATAGCCTTTGAATACAAATATAAATATGTCCTTTGCATACAAAGATGATACTACTGACATACTATTAATAAGACATGGTTTGATTTGGTTTTATCCTATATTTAGTGAAGAGCTGGCATAAACCTATTATCTTGATTTGATTGGTATCATTCTCAATTTAAACACAGGGATTACATATTTACTACTTCAAATAATTAGAATTTTTTATTTAAAATCATAGGTCCTCAAACATGTATAATAATACAGTCTCCATTATTTGCTGAATTTAGCTTAATTTTAACTTAAAACTTAAAACATTAAAAAGTCCTGAAACATTGTCATTAGGCTGCAGCACATTTGCATCATTATTTAAATCAAAAATAGTTACAAAAAGTTTGTCCTAAAAGTATTTCAACATACTTAGCTACACCATGTGACTGAAGTAAACTTTTGTAACTAGGAATGTTTTCATCCAAGCGCAATCCTTTCCCAAAACATTGAAAGTAAAAACAAAAAAACAAAACAAAACAAAAAAAATCTTATCTAAACAAATATAAAAACAGAAAATATATATTTAAAAGTAGTTATTTCTGAAACTACATTGTTAGCAGTTTAATCACAGCAAACACTATTTATATTTAAGCATAAATAAATGTAGATTATTTATATTCCAATCCACTCAAAATACAAACATACCTCATTAAAAAGCCATCTTTTCTCTGTTTTCTATACTGACATGTTTATTCTGACCCTTACTTGACATTCCTCAATGCAAAACAAATATGACCTTCACACTTGCAGGTGCATGGATCCAAGGGAAGACTTAGCGAGTCCAAAAACTCCAGGCGAAGTAAATAATTAAACATAACAATGGAAACTGAACTTTCAACAGGAAAACACATTTTGAATTTTTCACTCTGATTCAATAATCAGGGAATATTGATGTAACACCTCTACAAATTACCTGTCTCAGGTGTGGTGCATAAATAAATGAGGTAAGTAAGCATAATGGTTGGATATTCTTTAAGGTGTAAATACATAAGACAAAAATCTTACATTAACAAAAGTATATAGAAATGTCTGTATAGGGCTAGAATTTTTTTAATGTGAAAAAGAGAATAGAATGTTGACAAGAGGGAAAGACTACAACATAGAGCCTACTCAAAGGACATAAGTATTTATATACACACTTTCCACATTGAAACATATTTCAGAAATTTCTAGTCTTAAAGTTTGTTCTAAGCCTTCTGCATCTCCATAACTGATATTTTAAAATGATGTATTGGCACAGAAAATAAGATGCTCTACTCACCCAATTTTGAAACTTTAAGAATTCTTCAATGCTCTTTGGAGGTTCTTGCATTTTCTAATAAAGTAATATCAATATTGTTCATTGGCATTAACTCACTAGACTATTCATAATATTTACAAATAATTTACTCAAATGAAAAAATACTCTAAGTTATCATTTTTAGAGCACGAAGATATCATAAAATGTTCACTTTGTACCATCCCTCCACTTTGAAAAGGGACACACATAAATGTTTAAATTCTTAGCCTCCAAACCAAATTTTATAATAGGCTTCCCTCTTATACACTAGCCCTAGAGAAAAACTCCTCATGAATCTTGCTTCAGGTCCTCATTTCAGATTCCTAAAAGAGTTCCAAGATATTTTGGGCTATCATGGATAGTCTCTATAATAAATCCAGAGCCAAAAATATAATATGTTCTTGCTGATAAAGTATTTTAAAAAGTTAACTAGTTACATAGTTAAAATAAATTTAAATGTTTGGATGTTCCAGTCTAATAGAAAAAAGTCACATTTTTAGTAGTTTCTTTGTGATTTCAAATGTATTCAACATTAGACAAACTAATTTTAATCCAGACCACACCTTTCTCCTTTGTGCCTTAGAGACTTTGCCTACATTCTTTCTTCTGCCTAGAAGTCTCCCTTTCCCAAACCCTCTTCTTCCAATCCTTTCTTGGCCTATTTAACTCTTACTTCAAATAACAAATTAAAAGTCACTTTGTCCATCAAGCCTTTCTTATCCCCCAAAGTTTTCTCCATGGTAACATACAGCAGATTATCTCTATGAGGACAGAAACTATGGTGCAATCACAGTTTCACACAGTGGCTGGTTCATAGTCAATGCATAATAAGTCCTTGCAGTGTGCATAAATGAAAGCATAAATGAGTAGATGAATGTCAGAAATGTATAGGTACTTGAAAAATAATAAAAATACTTCTAGAGAATGAAAATCCAGTGAGAAGGCAAAAATAAGAAGAATTCAGAAGTCTAATGCCCTAATATCCATGGTGATATCACTGAAAAGATTGTATTACATTTTTATTTATTAAAACACATATTTCATATCAATATATAAAGTGGTCAAGATTACAGAATCACAAGTTCATGTTTTAGAAAATAATTTCTAAAAAATAATTACATATTTGAGTTGGGGGATATTTCATTCATCTAAATATATGATGAGTATAAGAAAATATATAACTGATAATACAAGAAGAAGATAAACAGTGTATGTGACAACCATTATAGAAAATGAGTATTCAGTGAGAGTTAAAAAATTAAACAATTGAACTCATGGAGATAGAGATAGAATGATGGTTGCCAGAGGCCGGGAAGGGAATGGGAAGTGAGGGGAAAGTGGGTATGGTCAATGGGTACAAAAATATAGTTTAGGGTCAAGCACAGTAGCTCATGCCTCTAATACCAGCACACTTTGGGAGGCCAAGACAGGAGGACTGCTTGAGCCCAGGAGTTTGAGACCAGCTTGGGCAACACAGCAAGAGCCCATCTCCATAAAAAAGAAAAAAAAAGTAAAACAAAACAAAACAAAACACAGTGTCCAGGCATGGTGGCTCACGTCTGTAATCCCAGCACTTTGGGAGGCCAAGGCAGGTGGATTGCTTGAGGTAAACAGTGCCAGAGACCAGCCTGGCCAACGTGGTAAAACCCCCGTCTCTACTAAAAACACAAAAAAAGTAGCCAGGTGTCCTAGCTACTCGAGAGGCTGAGATGGGAGAATCGCTTGAACCCCAGAGGCGGAGGTTGCAGTGAGCCAAGATTGTGCCACTATACTCCAGCCTGGGTGACAGAGCGAGACTCTCTCTAAATTAAACAAACAGACAAATAAAAAGAGCTAGAGAGAATGAATATGATCTAATATTTGATAGAACAACTGGCTAACTATAGTCAACAATAATTTACTGTACCTTTTGAAATAAATAAAAGAGTATAATTGGAATGTCTACAACACAAATAAATGATAAATGCTTGAAATGATGGATACCCCACTTACTCTGATATAATTATTATATACTGTATGTACTAAAAGTTATCTCATGTATGCCATAAATATATATATACTTACAATATACCCTTAAAAATTAAAAATAAAGATTTAAAAAAGGAAAACAAATGTTTAGACAGAAGCAAAGATGCATAGAGATGTGAAGAAAATGTTATGGGAAACAGGGAACTCTAGAGCTAGTCAGATTGAAAAGAGTGAGAGATATGAGAGACGGTGTGCACAAAAAGCTTACAGACAGAAAAATACTCATGACATAATATCTTCAGGGATAGCGGGTATAGCAGTTTGGCTAAAAGGAACTTACAATACATTTACAAATGTACAGAATTAAACTTAATGAAAACAATTTAAGTATTGACTTTTTTTTTCTTGTAATGGCTGTCAAACCACTCCAAGTACAAAGCACCACAAGTAATATGCACATTTAATTAAAGGGAATTAGAAAAGTGGATTAAGAAAGTGAAACTTGCATAGTGAAGTTCTAACTAATTTCAAAAATTCCATGTTTCTCTTGGGGTAAAATTAAAATAAGGTAAAGTATAAATTAAATAGATTTCTACTTTTGGTAGGATGTAGAAGGATATAAAACACCTATACTTCCATGATAACAGTAAGACAAACTTGGACAAAAAAAAAAAATCATACTTTTCTATGAGATTAGTGAAAAGTGGTGAATGACAGGAGGTAGGACCAGTTAAATAACTTGTAAACATTCAGAGTCCCTTGTTCAAAATTATTAAGAGTTTGAAGATAATAACATCAGAGCATTAGACCAAATGCATGGTACTTCTCAGCATAAGGCCCTGTGCAACTGCAGAAATTGTAAACCCATGAAGCTGAAAACAAGCGTAATTGTCCTATAGAATTAATGTTTATGGTTTCTTTAAATAAATATAGAAATTAATCCTCCTAGTCTTAAAACTTAAGAAAGTTACATTGGTCTTATCTGAGTTCCTTTCCCAGAAAACTAACCATCAAGCCTCCCAGATAGTGTCAAGGAACTAAAACGTACCAAATCACTATATCTTGACAATTAGCCTCTAGACTCCTTACCATCGCCCATCATGATTGCCTAACTGACCACCTGTTTCCTGTTAACCAACTCCTCCTCCCCACCACTCCCTAATTTCTGTTTTCCCACACATGGTTACATTTCTTCCCTGCTCTAAAAAACTCTAATTTTAGTTAGTCAGGGAGATGGATTTGAGACTGATCTCCCATCTCCTTGGCTTCAGCACCCTATTAAAGCTTTCTTCCTTGGCAATACTCATCTCAGTGATTGGCTATCTATGCAGCAAGCATCAAGACCTAGACCAAACCCTTGGTGTTTCACTAACAAAGCCAGCTCTACCTGGGAGCCCTGATTACCTAAAACTCCAAGAGAAATATAAACTTTGTAAGTGAACGTAAAGCTGTGGAAGCTTCCTTACCTTGGGGCCAGCTCTGCTGCTCTTCCTTTGACATGTTCGTTGGCCTGCCATGGTACAGTAACTTTGCAGAAATGAAGAGAAATCAGCTGGGTCTTAGGCATCAATGTGAGTTGGTCGACCAAACTGGGGTATGAAAGACACCCAAATGCAAAAATAAATGACTCAGCCAAACAATCCCTTTTCCCCTCACCTCCAAACCTCACTTCTGACTTTTACCAAGTCATACAGTTTAGCTCTGTATCTCCACTCAAATCTCACGTTGAACTGTTGGAATCCCCAGTGTTGGAGGTGGGGCCTGGTGGGAGGTGACTGGATCATGGGGGTGGTTTCTAAAGATTTTGCAACATCCCCCTAGTGCTGTTTTGTGATAGACTTCTCACGAGATCTGGTTGTTTAAAAGTGTGTAGCACCTCCCCCTTCACCCTTTTCCTCCTGCTCCAGCCATGTAGGACACGTCTGCTTCCCCTTCACCTTCTGCCACGATTGTGAGTTTCCTGAGGCCTCCCCATCCATGCTTCCTGTACGCCTGTGGGACTATAAGTCAATTAAACTTCTTTTCTTTAAAATTACCCAGTCTCCGGTAGTTCTTTATAGCAATGTGAGAATGGACTAATGCACCAAGAAAGCAGCAGGAGACGAGGGGCTGGAAAATATATTCTGCTCATGAAGCTGGAGGTTCTACTATGTCATATGACAAAGGGCATGCATATAACAAGAAATGGACAAGGGAAGGCTAATAATATAAGCTATTATACTGTTTATAAGAAAAATTGGTCTGAATTTTTCTATCTTATAATGTGAAGATTTGTAATTAAGGCTATTATGGTCTCAAAAAAATGAGTTGGGAAATGCCTCTGTTTTTTCTATTATCTGAAAGAATTTAAAAAGCTGAAAGATCAGTACTATTCCTTCCTTTCTTCCTTAAATGTTTGGTGGACACTGCTAGTTATGTTCCCTGAACCTGAACCTGAAATTATGGGGGAGTTTTAAATTAAGGATACTGTAATGGACCTAATCATGCCCCCACCCCAAATTCATATGTTGAAGCCCTAACATTTAACAATATGTGACTTTATTTGGAGATGGAGTCTTTGAGGAGACAATTAAGGTTAAAAGAGGCTAAAAGAGGGGGGCTCTAATATGATTGGTGTCATTATAAGAACAGACACCAGAGAGCTTGCTTGCTCATGCTCTCTCTCCATATACACGCAAATATTTTATCTGTGAAAATATCTAGAACTGTGAAATAATAAACTTTGTGTTGTTTTAAACCACTTTGCTTGTTTGCTGTTACAGCAGCAATAAGAAACTAATATGAGAAGAAAGAGTGAATTTTTTTTTTTTTTAGTATTTTGCAGATGTGAAAAATGTCACACACTTAACTGATGCTCTGTCTATATAAGAAAAGAGGCTTTGTAAGGACGTGGTCAGAAGGCAGTGGTCTACGAGCCACGAAGAGAGGCCTCACTAGAAACTAACACTGATGGCACCTTGGTCTTGGACTTTTGGCCTTTAAAACAGTGAGAAAATAAACTACAGTTGTTTAAGTCATCCACTCTGTGGTATTGTATTATAGCATCCTAGGTAGACTAATACAGACATAAGCTATCAAAATTAATATAGGATCATTCAGCTATTCTATTACTTCTTAATTTTGGTAAATTATCTTTCAAGAAAAATTAAAATGTCAGGTATTTTGATATAAATATTTATTCTTAATATCCTCTTATTATCTTTACAATCTGTAGTGTCTGTGGTGATGTTTCATTTTTCATTTCTGAAATTTGTACTTTTCTTTATCTTGGTCAGTCTAGCTAAAGGCTTATCAATTTTATTAATCTTTGCAAAGAACTAGTTTTGGCCTTGTTGCTTTTCCTTAGTGCATATTTGTTTTTAATTTCATTGATTTATTCTTATCTTTATTGTCCCTTTCCTTCTTTAAATGTTTGAGAAACTTCCAGTGATAAACCCTGCTCTACCATGAAGCTGAATGCTTGACAATTCCTGTTCAGACACCATGAGGCTTTCTATCACCATTTTAATCCCTGTATTTCAAAATGGATAGAAAGTTAAAGATTATTAGATATTTATGGAATAATTGTGAAATAAAAAACATCAAAACAAAAAAATAGAAATCCAAAAAAATTACTAAAAATAAAATCTAGGCATGTACACACAATGTGGGGAACAGAAGGAAACTTCAAAAAAGTCTTCAAGATTCTTAGAGAGCTATAATAAGACAATGCATCCCTGAAACCAAAACTTCATGTTATAAATGAATACAGAAGAAGAGAAAATGCAAAGTACAAATATAATGATATAAATTATCCAACAACAGTCTAGTGAAAAACAGCTGAAGAAATCTTCTAGAAACTAGAACAAAAATATTAAAGTAAGCAAGAATCAGAGGATAAAAGAACAATAAGTTAGAGGATTATGCCAGGAAAATGACTTTCAATCTGTAAATTTAAATATAGACAGAGCATCAATTGTGTGGCATTTTTCAGATTTGCAAGATACTAAAAAAAAAAATTCTCCTCATATTAGTTTCTTATTGCTGCTGTAACAAACAGCAAAGTGCCTTAAAAAATCACAGTTTATTGATTCTTCCTATCCATGAGCATGGTATGTTCTTCCATTTGTTTGTGTCCTCTTTTATTTCACTGAGCAGTGGTTTGTAGTTCTCCTTGAA
>NW_012108674.1:2602239-2620224 GCF_000951045.1 Mandrillus leucophaeus
TTGCAAGAACAGAAAACCAAACACCACATGTTCTCACTCATAGGTGGGAACTGAACAATGAGATCACTTGGACTCGGGAAGGGGAACATCATACACCGGGGCCTATCAAGGGGAGGGGGGAAGGGGGAGGGTTTGCATTGGGAGTTATACCTGATGTAAATGACGAGTTGATGGGTGCTGATGAGTTGATGGGTGCAGCACACGAACATGACACCAGTATACATATGTAACAAACCTGCATGTTATGCACATGTACCCTAGAACTTAAAGTATAATAAAAAAAAAATTTAAAAAAAAATCACAGTTTATTATTTCACAGGTCTAGAGGTCAGGAATCTGAAATGGGTCTGCAGGGCTATGCTCTTTTCATGTTTTGTGTGTGTGTATGTGACGCAGTTTCACTCTTGTCGCCCAGCATAGTAAATTTACTTGCGTAACAAAAAAACGCAAAATATCGATGGTTTAATACACATAATTTTTTTTCTCCCAGAAGATCTTTTTGTGAGAAAGGGGGCTTCTAGCAGTCCCCTGCTATCCTTTGCTCAGAACTCCTCCCTCTATCTTCAAAGCCAGCAGTGTAGAATCTTATCCCCTCTCTTGACATCTTGTCTCCCTCTTATAAGGACTCTTTGATTATGTCCAGCCATCCAGATAATCCAGGGTAATTTTCCCCATCTCCTTAATCACATATGCAGTTCCTTTTGCCATATAAGATAAAATATCAATAGGTTCTTAAGATTAGGATATAGACATCTTTGGGGGTCATTATTCTGTCTACTACACTCCTATTTACCTTTTTTCAGGAAGGCATTAGGGGATGTAGTTCATTTTTAAAAAGGGATTAAACAAAGAAAAAGGAAACAAGTGATCTAACACACAGGAGAACAGTATTACATTGCAGAAACCAGCAATCCTGAATAAACTAAAGGTTGTAACGCTGTAGGAAGAGTATCTGTAAGGAAAAAAACATCTACTGGATTATCTGATGTATTTCACTGTGATGCTTTAGCAGTTTGCCAAAGTGTTTGAGGACAGATTAATAATACGTTAAAAATGGCAGTTATTAAGAGAAAGGAAAGTAAAAGGTTGTATTAAAAGTGAATGTGATCTTAATATGCTATGTGCCTTGGGGTTGAATGACATTTACCTAGACAGTAGTGATAACACTAAATGTTGATTTAGCCAAAGCCTATGATATCACTATATTGATAGGTAAAGGGACAAGAAGAGTGTATGAGGTAGAGAGGGAATGTTCACACACTTGGAGGTGGTACTGTTATAAAAGACCTATATCACTGCCTTTCGTAGGAGAAAGTCAATGGGTAATGTCTGAAATTGGAAAACCAAGAAATTGCAATGTAACTATATTTAGACATAGTGGATAATAGACAAAATATTTAAAACACTTGAATTTTCCTTTGGTGAGCAGAATTGAGAATAGAGTAAAAGGGTTGGAGACTACAGGGTTTTCTTTAACCTCAGAATGTGGCAAACTGTTAGTGCTCACCAATATGTGTGTGTTTCTCTACATTTCCCAGAATCCACTGCAGTTAAAGTAGGGGCCTTGGGACTAAATTCTGGCCAACAGAATGTGGCCAAATTGATATATGTCATTTTTAGGGTTGACGTTGGGTGATTCGCCATACTTTCTTTCTTGTCAGATAAGCTAGTCCTAGAAGGCAGCAGAACCATTAAAAATAAAAACATTTGGCCTTGAATTTAACATTTCATCTGACTAGAAATAGCCAAAATGGATCTTTTGTGAGAAAAAAAAAAAAAACAAAGCATGTATTAAACTGTTGATATTTTGGGGTTTTCTGTTACAGAAGTAAATTCACTACGCTGGTTTTAAAACATCGACAAGATTTGCCAATCCTTTGAGAAGAGGGATCTATGTCTCCTTTCCTAAAATGCAACAGGACTTTGACACACTTGTAAGCAAAAGAAAGTGAGGGAAGTAGCACCCTATTACTTTTTGAGGCAAGGTCAGAAAAGGTCAGGCAATTTTTGCTTTGTTCATTGCAACACTCCCTTTGGAGCTCTGAGTTTAAGCTAAGAAGTCTGACTACCTTGCTGCCATACTGTGAGGAAGCCCCGGCCATATAGTTACAGAAGCTCTGCTAGCATGCCTACTCTAGTCTTTCTGAGTTACCAAAGAAAAGCTGATGACTGTGCCCTACTGACAACATCACCTGTGAACATAATAAAATGGTTGTTTTAAGCCACCATATTTTGGAGTAATTTATTACATACAATAGCAACCCAATGCTCAATCTAACAAATAGTATCATTTACTTTTTAATCTGTGCAATTTAACTATTTTGATAAAACTTAGAGTTAAGCTAAAAAGGAAAATGGGTGTGAATTACTTATTCCTGGCTTATAGACTTTGCTATTCTACTTTCCCTACCCAGAAAGTTCACCTTTCTCCCTAAATCACTGGCTTTCAAACTTTTTAGAGTTTGAAATACACTAAGAAATACATTTTACAAACAAGCCCTAGTGCACACATACATGCATATATATAATTAAAAGCTCCATACAGCAGCACTTTACTAAGTAACACTAAATTTACTTACATGCGCTGATATTTCCAATCTATATTGTTTCAATTTTTTTTTTAAGTGTAAAGAGATTTCCTTGCTTACAAATGGGTCAAGACCTCCACTAATGGGGTCCCACACAATCCCCTTTCCAGCTGAAAACACTATCCTAAACCTAAATCATTCTTCAAGGCCTTACCCAAGTTCGAAAAAGAAGCCTTTATTGACCACTCCATTCTCAGCTTTCTTGAAATTCCTGTAATGTATTCAGTTGCATTTTTTAATCTCAGTAGTAAGAATATTGCATTTTCTGTACTTAAATTTAACATGCTTTACTTGATATCGTGAGCACTTCTAGGGCATTGTAATGTCCTTTATCTACCACTCGATAAATTCAGAGTGCTCAATAAAACATTGCTCAGCATTTGACCATTGTGTTTTAAAATCTTAGTTGTTAGAGTGCACTTCAGTTTGGGCATTCTTTGGGGAGAGGCACGGACAAATGTTCTAATAACTCATCCACATATTATACTTCAAACTGAAAAAACACACAAAATAGTCTTAACTCTATATGCGTGTTTTTATGCAAACTAAATCATAAAGATACAAATGATTTTTCTAATAGCTTTCATTACCATACAGCGCACGAAATAATGATATTGATATAGCTACGAAAGAGTAATATAACCAAGTTCTCACAACTGAAATATCTTTGAGGTGGGCAAAATGCAAACTTTTCTCTGGGATCAACATTTCTTCACAACTCACTGCAACTACGCCTTGAGAGTATGTTTCGAGAACCGCTTCCCAATTATGTTGTCCCACAAAGAATCGGGAGGAAACCGGGTGAAGGGCTGCGAGGCTTGAGGCGGGTCCCAGACGAACACGGCCCTGCCCCGCGCCAGAGCCTCTCAGAAGTGCGACACCGCCGCTGAGAGAGAGGCTGAGGCGGAACTTCCAGTCTAACCCCGCCCCGCTGTCTTCCCGGCTTTTTGCTTAGGCCCTGCGGTCTGCGTTGTGCGCGCCCCTAGCCCTAGCAACGACTCTAGTAACTGCCTGGCTCCTCCCTCTGGTGTCTCGGGGAAAGCGCTCCGTCTGGTCCCTGCGCTATCACGGCCCGGTGCGTGGCTCGGGCTCGGGGGGAGCTGGAGACGCGTGGAGCTGTTCGAGGACTCGCGGGTGTGCAGGTCTGAGTACCACTCCGATCCCTGGTGGAGGTCTCCGCGCCTCTCTGGAGACCAGTGGTCTGGCCCCGGAGGTGCGGCCGCGGGAAGTGGACATTCTTTGTCAGGACCCTAGCGGAGGTCGCGCTGGGTGTCGCCTGTGAGGGGGATCCTCGGTTCCTGCGCGGTCTCTTGCCTTTTTTAGGATCTTGCGGGCCCTTTGGGGAAAAGGTTTCCAAATTTTTCCTCAAAAAAAAAAAAAATTGTTTTTCCTACCAATGATTTTCGGTGCATTCCGCCCCAACGAAAAATATGTCCTGGCAAAGTCAGTTCCCTAGGAACCCTATACTTTATTTTATTTTATTTTTTAGTATTTGGAGTGGTTTGTGGGGGTTTGGTTATTACGGAAGGGGACGTTTTTACAGACGTAGAATTAGCGATGCCATGCAGTGTAGTTAAAATATTGAGGTTGTGGTTACATAATAAACAAAAGAGCCTTTTCTTACGTCTAAATTATTTATTGGGAATGTAGGACAAATAAGGAAGTATATTAACATTTTTCGGTCACCAGGTCCACAAAGTTGGATGGTAAAATCGATACTTTAGATCGCAGCATTTAAGGACTAACCCAATGCACCATGAAAACGAAGGCCAGACAGTCTGCTACCATATGGCGGGTGGTGTGGGAGGGGCCGTTGATCCTGTATAAAAAAGAGTACTACCTTGGATTGTGAAAAATGAATGTTGGACCTGTAGGTCCAAGTTCTTAAAAATACTCTAGACTAAAGAAAAATTGTTTTTTTCCTAATACTGAATTGGTCCACAATACAGTACAGGGGAGTCTATATAATGTTCCATTGGGAGGTGAGTCAGCTTGCAATAATGGAAGAGCTTTTTCTGTTATTATTTTGGAAAAAAAAAAAATTGCCAGCCTGCCACTTGTGCTAGGCTGCAGATGGCCCATACAGATAGTTTGTCAGATACTTCAGTAGTGAGATACTTCCTGGATGTGTTTTGCAGTATGGTTTTGATTTAGTTAACTAGTGTGTTGAGTGCCTCCTGTTGCCTAAGAATCAGTAATAGGTGAGATAGGTGAGATCCGGGAAGGAATCTGCTCTTACAGAGTTGAATGGGAGAGGGGATAGATTCGCTAAAGTACTTCCACAATAAATGCATTTTTCCATGTCAAATATGTGGAACCAATAATAAGTACTCAAAGATAAAGAGATTTAAGACATTGCTGTGACCCATCTATGAGTTAATAAGGAACGGAATTAGAGTCCTGACTTTGAGGGTGAAGATAGAGGATTACGTACAAGGTAGAATTGATGCAACTTGGTGAGTATAATTAATTTGGGGTGGAAATTGAGTAGAAGGAGGAATAAAAAATTAATGTATTTTTAGCCTTAAGTTCCAGAATGATGGATGCACCATCAAGGTGTTAAAATTGTTAGTTCCTTAGGAATAGTCTTTATGTTTTCTAAGTATTTCTAGCCCCCATGACTCAAATTGTATTTCCTTGCACATATTTGATGTTAACAAGTATGTTTTAAAGATTTTAAATAACCCCATTTGCAACAAATGATTTACTCACAGTCGAGACAGGTTGTTGGCTAGGTTAGGATAGATACCCTGATCATGTAGTTTCAGAGACCATTGGAGGAAGCTGCCCATGATTTACGATTGCTGGCCTCTTCTGCGTGGCCACCTCAGCCGTAAGTGAGAGAGTGTAGGTGAACTAGGAGGTGGAGCCATAAACATTTCTCTTTTACTGTCTTACAGGTATTTGTGGTGGTTGATTTTTGTAGAGGAAGGTTATTTATATAAGGTTTCACTAATATCCATTTAGTTATGTGGATAGCAGGTCTGTGAACTGCAAAGTGTTATTTCTGAGGTATCTCTAGGAGGAATGCATGTCGAGGGTCCTAGGATAACTCCAAAAACTTACCAATAGTTTTCTGTTAAATGTCAGGCAACCACAGTAACTTTCATGACATCCACAGGGACTTCATTTTTCAGTCCCACTATACTTGGTCCTTTGGCACATGCAGTCTCGCTAAATAGCTACTGGAATACCCAGGAAAATGAAGTCAGGTTAAGCTAGTCCAATCAAATTTCATTTTTTAGGATGAATCACATCATCTGAATAACTCAGAACTATTAAAGCCTCAAAATGTTTCTCCGTAAGAACCTCAGGCAACACCAGGACAAACCCAAAGAGAGTTTGGGTGAAACTTAGCTTCTTATGTGCAGCAAAGAGATGCCAACAGAGCATTTGCAACTCTCATTTCTGGGGACTATTAGGATCTCTTCCCAAACTTTTTTTTCTCTGTTTTAGAGATGGGATCTCACTTTGTTGTCCAGACTATTCTCAAACTCCTGTGCTCAAGTAATCCTCCCACCTTAACCTCCCAAATGCTAGTATTAAAGGCATGAGCCACCAAGCCCGGCCCTTCCCAAGCTTGGAACTTCTTTACCTGGGTCGCAGATGGACTCTAGGAGAGCTCCAAACCTCCTGAAATTGTGTGCAAAATATTGTGTCTGTATATTCATCTGGGGATGAGGTTTACGATTTTCATGTGATTCCTAAAAGAATCTGAGGTTCAAGAAAAGAGGGCATCTTAATATCCTGCACTTTTAGTCATTTAGGGCATGGTCACAAAGATCAAAGCCATTTTTAGGCAGGTGATTTGGAGTGACAGAAGTAGGTAAGATTTTCTATTTGTGTGTTAGGAAGAAGGGTTTGGACCATTGTTCTTAAATACTGCTTTCTTACCCAAAATGTAAATCTGTACCTAATCAGTACACAGCAAAAATATTTACTGTATTTTGGTTTTCCCGTTGGGTACATTTGGCTAGTACCTTTTTCTACTATAACCGGCGTCTTTGCATCTCCTTATTTGGGTCTCAAGCTCACTGGGATTTACAATTAAAAAAAAAAAATTCATTTGATGAGTAATTAAATTAGTGCCACTAACAACTTCTCAGCAAATTATGTTGTATTTTATGTTCCTCTGGACTTATTGTTCACTTTCTATATGGGAGACCACAAAACGTGTCCTGCTCGAGTCACAGCATTCCTCTTGTCACTGTTTGTACTTAAAGTGCCTGGAGCTTCGTAGTTAAACCACAATGCCAGAAGGCTTTATAATAAGAGAATTATTTTATAGCTGTGGAATGCATATCAAATCAATAGGGCACCAGTGTTGTTTCTCCCTTGAAAGATATCTTCCTTACAGGGTATGCAGATAACAATTTTGGCAGCTATCACCCTTTGAAGAAAATATTAAGTGAGAAAGTTATTTTACCGTTTTTCTCTAGTTCTAAAGAATCAGAATGATGTATGTTTTTAAAAAGCATAAATTCTTAGAGTAAGTGGACATTAATGTTACTCTGTAAATTTTTAAGATTTATAAAATAATATATTTTACCTTACGGGATAATTTATAAATTATAATGAGTAGTAGGTGCCTCTTATTTTTTATTGGATATTTAGTTGTATATGTATATGCACACTTGTACACACACACACACACACACACACGTAGTGTGTGTTTTAAGTTGGAGAGGGCTATATCTTTTAGAACATAACCAACTAAATTTTGCCAATCCCACTAGAATCTTCTATTTTTCATTAATGTCAGTTCAAAGTCAGAGCCAACAGGTTAAATACATTCCTGTCTGATGCTAACATGAAACCATTGCATTCCTAATATCTGGAAAACAAAATTGCCATCTCTGGAACAAAAAAAGCGTTCTTGAAAAATGGATTCTCAGTACCTGAACTTTATATTTGAAATACCTTTGAGTTTATTGCTTTTAATCTTATGTTTTAAAGTATGCCAATTTGGTGGTTTAAAACATGTTTAATAAGTACTAAAACAGCACACAATTGTGACTTAAGTTGAGTAATTTTCTTTGTAGACTGAGTAAAATGTTTTCTGTTTTTATTTTGCCTTCTCTTGACACTTTTTTTTTTTTTTTACAGTGCACCTATGATATGTGTTTTAGAAATAGCTGTTAAACTTTGGTTTGAATGAAGAATGTCTCTCAATTCACCTATATTTCTCAAACGAAGTGAAGAAAATAATTCAAAATTTGTGGAAACAAAACAGTCACAAACTACTTCCATAGCTTCAGAAGATCCCCTTCAAAACTTATGTTTAGCATCTCAAGAAGTTCTTCAAAAAGCTCAGCAAAGTGGGAGATCAAAATGTCTCAAATGTGGTGGTTCCAGAATGTTCTACTGCTATACATGTTATGTTCCAGTTGAAAATGTACCTATTGAACAGATTCCACTTGTGAAGGTTAGTAAGAAATTTAATTGTTTGAAAGTATGAAAATAGATTTTTAAAAAACATGTATACCTACTCTAATTGATAAACTTAATAAATAATGTTATTATTTATTAAGTTCCTGTCCCTGTGTCCTTCCCTTATTGGCTAGAGTTGGACCGCACAATCTAAACTGATTCCAGTTGGCTAAGACTTAAACTTCTCCAAATAGGGTAAATGCACGATTTGTAAAAGGAGGAGTTAGGAGTGGTCTGTCCGTTATAGTATAAGGCATTTCTGGACATGTTTGGGCATGTCAGGGCACAACAAGAGTGGGAGGGTTGCTTGGAACGAGAGTACAAGGAGCTTGGGCTTCTGAACAAAGAACAAGAACATCGCACAAGTAAACCTTTTGAAGAGGAATTTATCATTGCTAACATTATGAAAACGAAGTGTATTTATGGAAAATTTAGTCCTGCAGACTACTAAACCTCTTGGTGTTTTTAATGAAACCCATTAAATTTTCATTAATGATTTAATTTATTTACAATATAAGAAAAAAATGTGTGATATAAACATATGAATACTAAAAAATAAGTTTATAGACACCCCGAAGGAGCTCCAAAAACTCATGTCTTTGGACTGCTTCTTGAGAAAACACTATTCTAGTAGAATTAGAGTTGATTTTTACCTAGGATTTTGTTACTTATCCTATACATGGGGATGGAGTAGATTTCATTGACCAAAATGAAAATAAAGTAAAATTTGAAAACTAAGACCAATTCCCTGGGCTGTGTGATTTTAGAGTGATTTTAAGCCTGATTTAAAAGGTCATTCGAATTGATTGCTTACCTTTATAGTTTTTGGTGTTTACCAAGACTACTTTTGTATAGGTAAAAGATCTGTAGAGCATCATGTCTACATAATCAAAGAAGAATTTATTATATATATGTTAACTTGTCTAACAGTATCCCAAACTTTAGGAGTAAATCAATTAATGTATAAAATTTGACTACTGTTTATTAACACTTTAGAGAGACTAAACTCTACACATGGACTCATAAGAACTTTCCAGTAAAAAAAATGAGTTGTAGCTATATTTTAAAATATTTGTTTTGATGATTTTAAATTTCATTTAAATTTGAAGTAAGAAAAGTACTTTGACACTCATATTTTATTTGAATTTCAATTTAGCCTATATCATCTTGGCCAGTCCATGGTCTCCTCTGCGTCTAAAATCACATATATAGGCTAATGGAAAGTTTACTAGCCAAGAATAAGTAAGTGTGGAATTTAAGCTTCACAGTTTGCTCAGAAAAACCAAGAACTTGAGGGTAATAATTATTTTCAAGTTTCCCATTATCTTATAGGAATGTTACATTTTGAAGTATGGTTTTTGAAGTATACGTAGAATTATTATATCTTACATTTCTCTCATAGCCACATAAAGAAGGGATTCCATTAAAAGTTTTATCCTAAGGTGTATTATATTAAAAAATGGATTGCATATTATAATAATAAAAATCAGTAATGTAGTTACAGGGCTGATATTTTCATAGATATTTAATATTAGAGGGTATTTTCCAAATCAGTGGTCTAATATACACCATTTAATAGAAATGACTCAAGACATTAGTGTTTGATCATCTCAAGATGGTCTAGACTGTGCAGAGTTTTCTAAAGTGTTTATATTTTAATGGTCTTGTATGAAAGTTGATACTTTAATATACATTAATGGTAATAACAACTCTGCAAAATGTTCTTTCTAATTTTTAGTTTTATTTTAACAAATCATTCAGCATTTGCTTTTAGATAGCCTACTTAGAAAGAGAGGATGACAGTATAATGAGTAATTCCCTCCCAATTTTAGTCCAGGGAATGCATTCATAAATATAGTCATATGTCTCCTAATGACAGGGATACATCCTGAGAAATGTGTCCTCAGAAATGAGTCGTTAGGCAAATTCACTGTTGTGCGAACATCTTAGATGTACTTACACAACCTTCATAGTATAGCCTACTACACACGTGGGCTATACCTATGGCTCCTAGCCTACAAAATCTGTACAGCATGTTGCTGTACTGCATACTGTACGTAGTTGTACACACAATGATATTAGTGTATCTAAACAAATATAAGCATAGAAACGTACAGTAGAAGTACAGTATAAAAATAGTAATCTTTTATGGGCACTTAGCATGAATGGAGTTTGCAGGACTGGAAGTTGTTCTTGGTGAGTCAATGGTGAGTTATGAGTGAATGTGAAGGCCTGTGATATTACTGTACACTATTGTAGTTTTTATAAACACTGTATACTTAGGGTAGACTACATTTATGAAAAATATTTTTCTTCAATAATAAGCTTACTGTGACTTTTTTACTTTATAAGCTTTTTTAAAAACTTGTGATAACACTTAACTTTAAACACAAACACATTGTACAGCTGAACAAAAATATTTTATTTCTTTATATTCTTATCCTATAACCTTTTTCCTATTTTTATTGTTTATTTATTTTTACTTTTTAAACTTTTTTGTTGAAAACTAAGACACAAACACATTACCCTAGGCTTACACAGTGTCAGGATCATCAGTGTCACGGTCTTCTTCCACCTCCACATCTTGTCCCACTGGAAGCTCTTCAGGGGCAATGTATGGAGCTGTCATCTCCTGTGATAGCAATGCCTTCTTCTGGAATACCTCCTTAAGGACCTGCCTGAGGCTGTTTTACAGTTAACATTTCTTTTTTCTAATTAGGATGAGTAACTCTAAAACTAAAAAAATTAAGTGTAGTATAGTAAATACATAAACCAGTAACAGATTTATATTATCATTATTAAGCATTTATTGTATAGCATGCTTTTTTATGACTGGCAGTGCAATAGGTTTGTTTACATCAGGATCGTCACAAGCATATGAGTACTGCACTATGGTACAATGTTACAATGGTTACACTTCAGTAGGCCATAGGAATCTAGAGCCTAGAATTTAAAAGGCTGTCTTGGGGAAAGTTGATAATCCCATGGGAAAATGCTGAGGTCTCCTTGTCAGTAGCGTTTTGATAAACTTGGGTGGAAAGATTTGTGGTAAGTCTCTTTTATAAAACATAGGTGTTAGAGAGCTGATTGATATTCTTTACTTGTTTGAAAACAGAACGCCTCTACTAAGACTGCCCTCTGGTCAACACTATTTTTTTTTTTTTAACACAGTTAAGCTTTAATGTCCATACGAAGCCTCAGAGCAGTGTTTTTGTAGCTTGTAAAAAAGCAAAAATTTTTTTTCTTTCTTTCTTTTTTTTTTATTTTTATACTTTAAGTTCTTGGATATATGTGCAGAACTTGCAGTTTTGTTATATAGATATAAACATGCCATGGTGGTTTGCTGCACCCATCATCTACATTAGGTATTTGTCCTAATGCTATCCCTCCCCTAGCCCCCCACCCCCAGACAGGCTCCAGTGTGTGATGTTCCCCTGCCTGTGTCCATGTGTTCTCATTGTTCAACTCCCACTTACGAATGAGAACATGCGTTGTTTGGTTGTTTGGTTTTCTGTTCCTGTGTGGTCAACACTATTATTGTTACTCTGTACTCTTGTCATTATTTAAGAAATAATCTTCTTTTAACATGTGTGAACTAGAACACAAACATGGATTTCCATGATTTGATCTGTTTCTGTGCTTTGATTTTATGATGCGAGAGATCTCATGCTCACGGAGAACTAACAATACCTGGATTGTGTACAGGTTTTGCATAATTATATTATGCTTGCAGACTTTAGTTCATAAAGCTTTTTATTTTATCATATAATTAAAAAATAGGCTAGGCACATGATTTATAAAATTTGTCAATAACACTCCTCTGTTCTTAATATAAATGATACCCTCCAAGATAGCTAGCTGGTCAGAAATATTGATAACTTTTGGAATTTTCAACTTTACTCATCAGTCATATAAGAAGGTCACTTTTATGATCTGCTTTCTTTTTCTTTTCTTGTCATGATCTGCTTTTTTTTCTTTTCTTATTTCCTACCTTCCCTGGGCTAAGATAATACTGACATGGTGCTCAGGGACCGTAGGGAGAGGGAAAATAGTGTCAACTGAAACCGATCGTCATGAGGAAATTCTGATGTAGTGTTCAGCCAGAAGTAGACTGACGTAAAATCATTTGTGAACTGCCTACTTAAATGGTAAATGTTCCGTAATTAGAAGTTGGTTTGATGATTAGAAGCAATTGGGCCTAACTTATAAATGATTGCTAGGCCTAAGCGGGGAGAGTAGGAGATACAGTGTTTGAAACCCTAATTGAAAACTATTTGTAGGCCAAGGTCCTCCTGGGGTGTGTTATTTTTACTGTTCTGTCCCCAACATAATTGTCCAGGAAGAAAAAAATTTGAAATTGGAATTATTTAGTAGCTGCTCCATTCAAAAATAGTTTTGGAACTAATGACACACACACAACATGGAAGAACCTCAAAATAACTATTCTTAGCTAAAGTCAAATGAAGAGTGTACATTGTATGATTTCATTTATATAAAATTCTAGAAAGTACAAACTATAGTGGCAGTGGATTACTGATTGCCTGAGGAGGGCAGTGGTTGATGGTGAGAGGAGAAGGAAGAAGAGCATGAGAAGACTTGATAATGGCAAATCATTATTTTGACTGTAGCAATGGATTCAAGGATTTAATGTATGTTAAAACTTTTTAGATTGTACACTTTAAATATGTACAGTTTAAGACGTAAGAAAAATAGTTTTGTCCTCCAGGGTAAAATAGTATGCCCAGGGTAAATTCCTAGAATCCTACTTATTTAGTATGGGATGGGAACTTGGAGATGGTGGGAACTACTAAATAAAACAAAAGGTCATTTAAAAGCTGAAGTCAAGAACACATCTCCAGAGGGTTTCTTATATATAGTAAGGGAGATGTGACCTAGCATTTTTTTCATAATCATGGCTGAATGCAGTGCTTGTATAAGCATTACAAAGAGAGCTAAACCAAAAAGCCAAAGTGAAATAAGAAAAATGTAATTTAAGAAATCCAAGAGAATATTATTTTTGCGTAGAGACATGTTACAGACAACATCTATAACAAATAATGAAACTTTAAGGGAGATACTTAGGCAACAGGGGTCCCCAATCCCCAGACCACAGACCAGTACCAGTCCTAAGGAACCAGGCCACACACGAAGAGGTGAGCTGTTGGAGAGCAAGCAAAGTCTCTGTCTGTATTTACAGTCACTCCCCATCACTCACATTACCACCTGAGCTCTGCCTCCTGTCAGATCAGTGGCAGTGTTAGATTCTCATAGGAGCATGAACCCTGTTGTGAACTGTGCATACAAAGGACCTAGATTGCACACTCCTTATGAGAATCTAATGCCTGAAGATCTGTCACTGTCTCCCATCGCCCCCAGATGGGACCATCAAGTTGCAGGAAAACAAGCTCACGCTCCCACTGATTCTACATTATGGTGAGTTGTATAGTTATTTCATTATATATTATCATGTAATAATAATAGAAATAAAGTGCACAATAAGTGTAATGCACTCGAATCATCCCCAAACCCTCTCTCCTAACCCTGGTCTATGGAAAAATTGTCTTTCAAGAAACCAGTCCTTCTTGGTGCCAGAAAGAATGGGGACTATTTAGGCAACATGATTTTGAAGAGAGTTTTGTGATATAAAGATTACACCTCTTAGACCTATTGTTACTATTTTTTAATTGATAATTATTTAATTTGTGCTGTTGAAAATGTGATGCCGAAAATCACGATGTTTCCTGCAAAGGATATCAGTTTTGACTTGAAAGTATGTATAAGGAACAGAATTTCAACTTGAATTTTAGATCTGAAACTTTTTGCCCAAACTTACATTTCCTTTTAAAATAACATAAGAGGCCGGGTATGGTGGCTCACTCGTAATCTGAACGCTTGGGAGGCTGAGACAGGTGGATCACTTGAGGTCAGGAGTTCAAGACCAACCTGGCCAACATGGTGAAAACCCATCTCTACTAAAAAAATACAACAATTAGCTGGGCATGGTGGCAGGTGCCTGTAATGCCAGCTACTTGGGAGGCTGAGGCAGAATTGCTTAACCCAGGAGATGGAGGTTGCAGTGAGCCGAGATCACACCACTGCACTCTAGCCTGGGTGGCAGAGTGAGAGTCCATCTCAAGATAAAGAAATAAAAATAAAATAAAATAGCATAAAATAGGCAAACCTAGAGTTTATAGAATTTATAAAAATGTCCTTGGCACATATAGTGAAATGCAAAGAATTGGAGTTAATATAACTTAAATGAAAATGACATTGGAGCTCTGCTTTAGGAGAAGATTCTATGTTAAATGAGTTGAAAATAGTTGTCCTAATACATGATTAACAATGCCAAGAAAGAAATTTGGGTTGGTTTTGTAACGATCACCATTCTTAATATTCTGGTATATCTTTTAAACCGTATGTGTATTTATAGAAATTTATTGTAAGCTTCCTATTTAGCTTTAAAGACCCTTTTTATTAACATAAAAATTAGAATGTTTATATATTTTTTATTTGTCCTTTTTTTTTTACCTTTAGCTTCCGTTGAAGATTGACATCATTAAACATCCAAATGAAACAGATGGCAAAAGTACTGCTATACATGCAAAACTCTTAGCACCTGAATTTGTAGACATTTACACGTATCCTTGTATTCCAGAATATGAAGAAAAGGACCATGAAGTAGGCAACTTAGCTTTTATGACTCTTCACATTGGATATACAAATGAATTTTAACCTCCATTGCCTTTCTGATCTTACTCAAACATAATTTAATATTTTTCTTAATAAAGAATTATGCTTAGGTAGCATTAGACAATATAGAGTTTATTTCATTGATATCTTCAAAGATCAGATGATTCTAGACTGCTATGTGTTTTTGAGTCTGCATTTTATAGCTCTTCTGCCTTATTTCTTCAGGTTTTTACTCCTTGCCAATATTATTGTGCCTGCTTTTACTTTTTCTCTTCTCCTTCTCCTGTTTGTGCTACATATAGATGATCTAATTTGATGCAAACTGGGAAACCAGATTACAAATATTGTTGGAATTTCTCTAAAAGAAGAAAGACTGAGTTAGGATATTCAGGAATCCTCCTAAATTAAGAGCTTTAGTGCATAGCCTTTATAACATTTCTTTCAGCTGCTCAGAGGCCTTCCTTGGTCATTTTTAGATTCTTAATTGGTTTTCACCCAGTTGGAATTGTCACATTGGTGAGATATTATGGGTCTTCTTGGAGAAAAGTAATTTTACAATGTGTCTCAAAAAATTAGGCCTTGGGTACTAAAAGAAGCATGTAAAAGCCTTTTGGTCTCTTGGAGGCCATTTGTTGGTGTGGCTAATATAGAAACAAAATTCGAAATTAGTGCATTCATTTGTTCCAGGAAGAACTTGGTAAATTTTTACTTTTCTGTTTATATCTATATATCTTTTTTTGGTTGAGTTTATATAAAAAATTATGTTTGTAAATAATATTTGAGTTTTGGATCTAGGAAAATGTTTCTTCTCTGGTCAGCTAGACTCCATTTAAGTTGATTAAATAGAATGTAGTGCTATGTTCTGTAAGGAGATGTGATATGTTTATAATCTAAGAAAATTCAGAAGCTCTGGACTTTGCTAACCGGATATAGGGAGAAATATAGACATGTATTATGAATATTTAAAAACTTTGACAACTTTGAAATTTATAAAATTCAAGGTTTTTGCTTTTTAACAGAGTTTTGCTCTGTTGCCCAGGCTGGAATGCAGTGGCATGATCCCAGCTTGCTGTAGCCTTAAACTTCTGGGCCCAAGCAATCCCCATACCTCAGGCTCCTGAGTAGCTGAGGCCATGGGAGTTGCACCACTACTCCCAGCTAATGTTTTTATTCTTTGTAGAGACAAGTCTCACTATGTTGCCCAGGCTGGGCTCGAACTGCTAGGGCTCAAGTGATCCTCTCACCTTGGCCTCCCAACGTGCTGGGATTACAGGCACTGTGCCCGACCACGACTTTTTGTTACTTAATTTTATTTTATTATGATTTTGTTTCTATCTTTTTATTTTAAAAATGTGTATGCTCATTGAAGAAAATTTGGGAAATAAAGAAACATATGGGGATAAAATTCCCTTGATTCTCCAACGTTTATTCATTTAACAAATATTTACTTGGTGCCTGCTTTGTGCCAGGAGCTGTTCAGACATTGGAAGCTCTAATAATATAAATCTCAGTAAAAATGTGCTGAAAGAAAACAGGTATCATACTTATGTAATTTTTCCTGGAAAGTTAGATTTTTTTCATTTTAATTTTTCACTGTAATAAATATACTTAGATATTGTAAGCGTCTGTGTTTAGGTTTATTTTATTACATTCCCATAATGAAATGGTTGAACCAAAGGGTATGAATAATTTTAAGACTCTTGATTTAAATTGTCAAATTGCTTCCATGAAGAGTTATGCTATTTAATCCTGCCCTCAAACCACCATTTCCTCACCAGCATTCACTGTATCATTTGTTTTATCTTTGGCTTATGATATAGACGCAAATGGCATTTAATCATTGAACAGTTTTCAGTGGTTCTTTTACAAAGTATCATGTACTTTGCTTTTTATCTTATGAAAAATTATATAATTTAATCTTTTTATTTCAAGTGTGATTAACTTGGCATCTATCAGTCAGTGAATAACTTATTTTGAAATAATAGTTTTAATTAGTATATTATGATTATAAATTACTAGGGGAGAGCCAAAAACTTTACCATACATATTAAAGAACCATATACAATAGAACCAACCTAATGCTTGTTTCTCAGATATGCAACATGTCTTTCTTAAAATTTTAAGTCAATCAAAATTTATATATTTTGAAGATCATAGTAGCACACTGCTAACCCAATTTTCTTTGTTTTAGGTTGCACTCGTTTTTCCTGGACCTCAGTCTATCTCAATAAAAGATATTTCTTTTCATCTGCAAAAAAGGATTCAAAATAATGTTAGAGGCAAAAATGATGACCCTGACAAGCCATCTTTTAAACGCAAAAGAACTGAAGAACAACAGTTCTGTGATTTGAATGACAGCAAGTGCAAAGGCACACCACTGAAAAAAATTATATTTATAGATAGTACCTGGAACCAAACAAACAAAATATTCACTGATGAGCGACTTCAAGGTAAAAAAAAAAAAAAAATGTTTTTTTGGACTGTTCCTCCCTCAGACTTGTTTTGAAAAAGCTTCAAACTTACAGATAATTTGAAAGAAGAGTTGCATTGAATACCTATACATTTTGCCACATTTACTTTATTTCTCTATTTCTCTTTATTATATATGTGAGTGTGTATTTATATATTATATATATTTTTGATTGATCAATTAAGTTTCAGGCTTTGTAACACTTTACCCTTAAATATTAAGTATACATTTTCCTTTTTTTGTTTGAGACAGTCCCAGTCTGTTGCCCAGGCTGGAGTGCAATGGTGCAATCTTGGCTCACTGCAACCCTCCTCCTCCTGGGTTCAAGTGATCCTCCCACCTCAGCCTCCCAAGTAGCTAGGATTACAGGTGCCCACCACCACACCTGCCTAAATTTTGTGTTTTTAGTAGAGACAGGGATTCGCCATGTTGGCCAGGCTTGTCTCAAACTCCTGACCTCAGGTGATCCTCCTGCCATGGCCTCCCAAACTGCTGGGATTACAGGCATGAGCTACCATGTCCAGCCTAAGTGTACATTTTCTAAGAATAAGAATATTCTCCTATATTAATAAAGAATGACATCTCTTTTATAAACACCCTAATGGTGAACACATTTACTAAGAAGTTAGATCTTCTCTTTTGTTTTTTGTTTTTTGCCTTATAGGTTTGTTGTTGTCGTTTTCTGAGAGGGAGTCTTGCTCTGTTGCCTAGGCTGGCAGTGGCACAATCTTGGCTCACTGCAACCTCTGCCTCCTGGGGTCAGGCGATTCTCCTGTCTCAACCTCGCTAGTAGCTGAGATAACAGGC
>NW_012108675.1:0-1928 GCF_000951045.1 Mandrillus leucophaeus
GAAGCTACCCCCACATTTATTTGTTTATTTATTTTTGAGACAGAGTCTCACTCTGTCGCCAGGCTAGAGTGCATTGGTGCAATTTTGGCTCACTGTAACCTCCACCTCCCAGGTTCAAGCCATTCTTCTACCTCAGCCTCCCAAGTAGCTGCAACTACAGGCACATGCCACCAAGCCCAGCTAATTTTTGTATTTTTAGTAGAGATGGGGTTTCACCGTGTTAGCCAGGATGGTCTTGACCTCTTGACCTCATGATCCACCCAACTCAGCCTCCCATAGTGCTAGGATTACAGGCGTGAGCACCGCATCTGGCCTACCACATTTCTGAAGTTTGATAATTTCGTCTGAAATAAACAGACAGTAGACAGACTAATAGGAGAAAAAGCACACCAATTTATTAACATGCAAATGAATGGGAGTCACACAAAGCTTGAAACTCAAAGACGGGCAAGATGATTAAAGCTTAAATACCCTCTTCACAGGGGAGAGGAAGTAGGGGGATATAGGCAATTTTAGAAGAAGAGTAAATGATTTTTAGGGGAGATGAATAGTTCCAAAGAACAGAAAATAGCCTGGGACAAATTTTGCCTGGGCTCTGGGTGTGGTGTCAACTCTAGTCTTCCTTTTTGCAATATGGATCAATTTCCTCCAGTAGGTGAAATATGTGGGGAAGGGATTCACAGCAATTAAATATCTTCCAGAGGAACCTTTAGGTAGAGAACTTCAGAGAAACCCTTGCCTGCCTTTGCTGCTCCCGAGGTACTCTCAGTTTGAAGTCCAAAACAGCATACTTTAGGGTATCATTTTCTGAACCCTAACAATGCTTTCTTTCTCATATTAGTAACATAAAATCCAAACAGAAATTGCTTAAATAAGGATATTTTATTTTTCTCTCAATACAAGAAGTCTGGCAGCAGGGAAATTCTAATTAAATCAGTGGCTCAGAGACATGATTAAAGATCCAGATTCCTTCTATCTTCTTGCTCAGCCATAGATGGCACAGCGCGTAGGCCTTTTCCTCAGTATGGCTATCCTTGTGACCAGAAGTTGACTGTAGCAAAATAAACATTACATCCTGATGATGGCCAAAGGCAAAAAATGGGTTATTGCTTGTTTTTTTTTCTTTCAGATGTTGTATTTTTCAGTGCTAGAATTCCCACTGACGTCTTTTTACAGTTTTTGTTTATCTGCTGAGATTTCCCATCTTTTCATTCATTGTGAGCATATTCGCATTTACATTCTTGAAAATGGTTATAATAACTGCTTTAAAATTTTTGTCTGTTAGTTTTTACATCTGGGTTATCTCAAGGTTGTTCTCCATTGATTCCTTTTTCTCTTTTGTATGGGTCACGTTTTCCTGCTTCTTCTAATGTCAAGCATCTTTGAACTGTGTCCTGAATATTCCAAGTGTACAGTGTAGGAACTCTGGATTTCTTTTGGTCTTCTGAAAAATATTACTGTTTGTGTTTATTTGTTTTAGCTAGCAGTTAACTTGGCTGAACTGTCAAACTGCAAATGCTCTTCCCTCTGCTAAATAGCAGCTGAAATCTTTATTTTATTTTTTTATTTTTATTTTTGTAGAGATGAGATTTTGCTACATTGCCCAGGCTGGTCTAGAACTCCTGGTCTCAAGCCATCCTCCTGCCTCAGCCTCCCAAAGTGCCTGGATTACAGGTGTGAGTCACTGCACCTAGCTGAGAGCTGAAATCTTAGTTTAGATCATTTAGTCTTAGCCATGCAGCTTGGAGTCTGTCCCGCACACGTGGGGTTCAGAGATTTGAGCAGAGTCTATACACAGAATTTGAGGCTACTCATTTGTGGCTCCTTCTCCTTTCCAGGATTTTCTTCCTCATTTTCCAGCTGTGTAGTCACCAGAACTCTGTCCTCTGATTTTTCATGCCAGTACAAGTGTGAGCTTTATATCCCAG
>NW_012108676.1:0-1200 GCF_000951045.1 Mandrillus leucophaeus
CAGGCTCAGATGTGTGAGTGAGACTAGATAAGACCAACAGAAGTATCTGGCTGGATTCAGTCTAGGTCAACTGACCTCAGGCCAGAATGTAGCCTCGTGATCTAAATAAATGCTTATACAGATCACTGTATGCTGCTGATACTTTGTGGTTATTCATTCTGTATTATTGTTGTGACTATAGGAAACCTAAATGTATAATAGTCTCAATAAACAAAAATCAATAATGTGTTTTACACAAGCCATAACTACACTAAACCATCTAACAATAGTTATGTGAACAATGAATTGTCCACAAAATATCCCAAGTATAAATATTTACTATGTTTGTATAGAATGCCACAAAAGCTTTTAACGAACACAAAAATGAATATGAACGTGTTCATGCCTAGAAAAACTCAATGATATAGCACTTTGATTCTTCTCTAGTTAATATACACATTAGAAAACAAAATCTGTATTACAATGTCAACATTATTAGTCAAGTAATTTGAAAAGCAGATTCTAAAGTGAATATTAAAGAATAAATGCCCAAAATGAAGCAAGTCCATTTGGAAAAGGATTTAAGGAAATATATCAGGATATATTTGCACAAGATTAAATAAATATATCAATTGTATCAAAAGGAAAATTTGAAAATTTACTCAGGTATGTAAAAGATGTTGTTACAGGATAATGGCTGATTTTCAGGTAAGGGGGACTGAGAAATAATTCAAATAGGTCTGAGATAATTTTTCAAAAAAATAAGTGTAATTCTTAGAGCATTCATAAAAATATGTATCATTAAAATTAATCTATCACTCTAAAATGTAAGATAATATGTTTTATAATTTTAAACAAATTTTTTAAAATAAAACATGAACATCAAGAGCACAATGATAAAGATGTATATAATTTATACTTCTTGATTAAATATTTCTGATTAGCAGAAATATCTAAAGTAAATTTACAGGCAAATAACTGACCCATGATACTACATGCAATATATGTCACAAAGGAATAATATTTGAAATAAGAGCTCCAAAAAATTGCTATGAAAAAATCTAATAATTCAATATAAATATTTACAGCATATGTGAAAAGCAGTAATAGTGGAAACTTGAATCATCCGTAAAGATACCGAAAATATTCTTACTCTCGTAATTAATAATGGAAATACAAAAGTAACCGCAATTTAATAGTATTCTTTAAATCATCCTCCTG
>NW_012108677.1:0-1458 GCF_000951045.1 Mandrillus leucophaeus
ATGTTGGCCAGGCTGGTCTTGAACTCCTGACCTCAGGTGATCTGCCTGCCTCAGCCTCCCAAAGTGCTGGGATTATAGGCGTGAGCCAACACACCTGGCCTGAAACTCATTATTTTATTGGTCTTTGTTCTCTACATTTAAAATATTTCTGAAGACATGTTAATTTGAAAATACTTTATTGCCGGTGATAAAATCTTAAGGTTGTTTTAGTGAGCACAGCATTGACTGGCAAAAAGATATGTATATCTGCATAATTAGGTCAAATTTCTTTTTTCTTTTTTTCTTTTTTGAGACAGAGTCTCACTGTGTCACCCAGGCTGGAGTGCAGTGGCACGATCTTGGCTCACTGTAAGTTCTGCCTCCCGGGTTCATGCCATTCTCCTGCCTCAACCTCCCGAGTAGCTGAGACTACAGGTGCCCACCGCCACGCCCGGCTAATTTTTTGTATTTTTAGTAGAGACGGGGTTTCGCCATGTTAGCCAGGATGGTCTTGATCTCCTGACCTCGTGATCTGCCCTCCTCGTCCTCCCAAAGTGCTGGGATTACAGACATGAGCCACCATGCCCCGGCCAAGGTCAAATTTCTGATAGGCAAAACTGCGGTAATGGCCAGGCTTCAGCACACTCTGAATGCACTTGTCAACCTGCATCCTTCCTGAAAATACTTCACCCCAAAGAGTTTGCCTTTTTATTTTCTCAGTATGTAAAGTGGATGATTTAAAAGATAAAGGTAAAAACTTTCAGTCTGATCAATACTAACCATTTAATACAAACTAGTGACACACAAAAAAATGACTGAAAATTGCTCGTTTGGATAGATGTATGCTGGCTTAGCAGAAAATGACGGTTTCTTTGAATTCAGGTTTAGATTATTTTCCCTCATAAAGAATGGAAAATGTATCACACACAAAAAATAAAAATCTGAATAAGGCAAATGACTTCACTGCTTACGTTAAATGCAGGTGGTGACTTACAAAGCTGGCTTATTTAGCAAATCCAGCTAACACATGAAAGGCAGTACTATACATTTCTGTACAAGATTGCTATAATTAATATTTATCATAGAAACTAGAAGTTATTTGAGACTCTTCATTTACATGTCATCGAAATTAGAGTAGTCATGGTAAAAATCATTATTAGACATCTTTCTTTCCTAACAGTTCTTTGACAAATATGTCTCCTAGATTCTAAAAGGGACTGACAAAAAAATCAGAGAAACTTTAGACCAGCAAATGACATAAATGACTTACCTTCCCACCAGATAATACTTGTCAAGAAATATACCAAAATTAGGCTGAAATTGCTTTACTCTATCACCTTTATTGCAATAAATCTGTGTATATCTTGTTAGGGATTAGCCTATCATAACTCACAAGATTAAAATATTATTGCTGTTTGTTTGTTTGTTTCTTTCTTTCTTTCTTTCTTTCTTTCTTTCTTTCTTTCTTTTTTTTTTTTT
>NW_012108678.1:0-984 GCF_000951045.1 Mandrillus leucophaeus
GCGTGGTGGCAGGCACCTGTAATCCCAGCTACTCAGGAGGCTGAGGCAGGAGAATCGCTTGAACCCAGGAGGCAGAGGTTGCAGTGAGCCAAGATCGTGCCATTGCACTCCAGCCTGGGCAACGAGAGCGAAACTCCATCACAAAACAAAACAAAACAAAAAGAAGAAAGGAGAATAATAATGAAACATAAGAAAGAATAGAAGGGATGAACACACTGAAATGCAAAAATTAGTAAAACAGAAACTAAAAATAAATGGATTTGATCATTTTACAGATGAGGAAGTTGGAGCTCAAAGAGGTTAAATCACCTGTCCAAGTGGTGACAGTTAGCAAGGGGGTAGCAGGGCTGGAACTTGAACCTGGACATCTTAGATTCCAGAGCCTGAGTTCTTAACTATGGTGGGTTTGAGGTATAAGAACTCTTGCCGGACACGGTGGCTCATGCCTGTAATCCCAACCCTTTGGGAGGCTGAAGCGGGTGGATCACAAGGTCAGGAGTTCCAGACCAAACCAACCAACATGGTGAAACCCCGTTGCTACTAAAAATACAAAAATTAGCCAGGCGTAGTGGCATGTGCCTGTAATCCCAGCTACTCAGGAGGCTGTGGCAGGAGAATTGCTTGAACCCAAGAGGTGGAGGTTACAGTGAGCTGAGATCAGGCCACTGCACTGAAGCCTGGGCCACAGAACGAGACTCCATCTCAAAAAAATAAGAACTTTCAGATGCTGACCATTCCTCTTTCTTGTGAGTTTGACAGAAAATGCACTTTCTTTGGCTCTAGATCTCTGGCTCTAGATCTCTATTTGGCTCTAGATAGTCCACTCAGCAAGCCCTAGTACATGTGAAATGATGCTAAGGTGGGACCCCTGGAGAGGGGAGTTCACTCTGCTCAGCCAGCCTGACCTGGGAAAATAACCAGACTCTACAATTTGAAAGACTATCAACTTCCTAACTTCTTTCCCTTTTTTTTTTTTTTTTTTTT
>NW_012108679.1:0-1481 GCF_000951045.1 Mandrillus leucophaeus
CCTGTAATCTCAGCTACTTGGGAGGCTGAGGCAGGGAGAATTGCTTGAACCTGGGAGGCAGAGGTTGCAGTAAGCCGAGATTGCGCCACTGCACTCCAGCCTGGGTAACACAGCAAGAATTCATCTCAAAAACAAAACAAAACAATGACAAAAACTTTTGACTCTTGTGTAATAACAATTAGCTTAAAACACAAACACATTGTACAGCTGTACAAGAATAAACACGAGACGCATGAGCTGCTGCCAGCATACCATGGCATACTGTTTTAAGTAAACTTTTTTTAAAGTAGAAGTACGCTCTAAAATAACAATGAAAACATGATATAGTAAATACACAACCAGTGACAGTTGTTTATTATCATTATTAAATGTACATAATTGTATATGTTAGACTTTTATACTACTGGTGGCACGGTAGGTTTGTTTACATCGGCGCTACTACAAACACATGAAGAATGTGTCAGCCTAGAACATTAAGACATCTACTATGTCACTAGGCAATACGACTTTTTTTAAAGCTCCATTATAATTCTATAGGACCACCTACATATATGTGGCTTGTCATTGACAGAAACATTATTATGCGGTGCATGACTGTATTTGTAAAAGAAATACTTGGTAAAGGACTGTTATCCAAAATACACGAAGAACTCCTAAAACTCAACAATAAGAAAACAAACAACCCGACTTAAAACTAGGCAAAAGACCTTAACAGACACTTCTCCAAAGATATACGGATAGCAAGTAAACATATGAAAAATGTTCAACATCATATGTCATCGGAGAATTGCAAATTTAAACAACAATGAGATATCACTCCATACACACCTATTCGAATGGCAAAAATCCAAAACACTGACAACACCAAACGCTGGTGAGGATGTGGAGCAACAGGAACTCTCATTCACTGCTGGTGGGAATGCAAATGGTACAGCCACTTTGGAAGATGGTTTGGTGGTTTCTTACAGAATTAAATATACTCTAACCATCTGATCCAGCAATCATGCTCCTTAGTATTTGCCCAAACGAGTTGAAAACTTACATCACGTAAAAACTTGCACTTCAAATTCTATTTCAGTTTGATAATTGCCAAAATGCAGAAGCAACCAAGATGTCCTTCAGTAGGTTAGTGGACGAGTAAACTGTGCTATATCCAGACAGTGAAATATTATTCAGCACTAAAAAGAAAGGCGCTATCTAGCCATGAAAAGACGTAGAGAAATATTAAATGCCTATTACTAAGAGAAAAGAGCCAATCTGAAAAGGCTACCTACTGTATGATTTCAACTGCAGTTGACCCTTGAACAACACAGGTTCTAATCACACAAGTCCACTTATATGTGGATTTTATATATATATATATATATATATGACAACTTTGAAATTTGCAATAATTTGAAAAAATTCACAGATGAACCACCACCCCTGAGACAGCAAGACCAACACCTCCTATTGCTCCTCTTCCTCAGCCTACACAATGT
>NW_012108680.1:0-1196 GCF_000951045.1 Mandrillus leucophaeus
GCAAGAGGGTGTCTTCAGACCCCTAAGCAATGTGGACGAACATGACTTTCTTACAAGAATGAAAGCCAAAAAGAAGTAAACATTTTCAGTTAAACTCAGATCAGAGAGCATTTTTATTCATCAACTTTCAGTTATGTAATTTTAAAAGACGCATTCTTGAAAGAAGGTTAATAGTACCAGCAGTATGATCTTAAATTTAAAAAAAAACAAATAAATTGATAAACATAAAGTTAAATCTAAACAAAGATGTGTTAAGATAATTACAACAAAATAATATTGAATTTACAGGATAAAAAGAACAGAACTAAACTGTACAACTAGCCACGTGTTCCCGGGAAAGGGTTAGCAAAGGTAAAGTTTTTGATGGAGAGGCAGAGAGAGAAAGAGAGACAATGAAAATAGGCAATCTTTATTGAATGTCTCATATGTACCAGACACTGTGCATACCTTTTACACATTTTATTAAATACTCAACACAGTCCTATTAATAGTACTATTATTATATTATTCTCATTTTAAAGAAGACAGCAAAAAAGTGAAACAATTTTTCAAGTTTACCCAGTAAATGAATGGCTGAGGTGGAATTCAGAATTGCGCAGTTTGATCACAAACACTAAGCTTTTGATCCTTAAACGTTGTGACATCTCAGGAAGGCATTTTAAAATATAACTCAAAACCTTACATAAGAACTTTTTTTGTCATTGGAAGAGAATAAAACTCATTCTCAGTGGAAGTATGGAAAGAAAGAAATGGCAATACCTTTTGAAAAAGTATTAAGTGTAACTAAACCAGCCATTTAATTTTTTAATCACTTGGACTTTTAAATACTTACTTGTACTAGATAAAACCAAATATTTAGTGGAAGTCACTATGACATCATTGTACAGAGCACAGTCATTGTCAATGTGGAAATGTATTTCAGCTTTATCATACCATATTTAAGTGATGTTGGTTCTTTCTGAGTACATAAATATTTTTAACAGGGTGAAGTATGTCTTATCTCACAGAAGGGTTTTCTTATATGTGACTAGACATTTTTCTCTCATTCTTTTTAGGATTCTCTCTGTTTTTAATTTTGATTTTTTTTTTTTTTTTTTTTTGGCAGAGTCTTGCTCAGTTGCCCAGGCTGGAGTGCAGGGGCGCGATCTCGGCTCACTGCAAACTCTGCTTCCTGGGTTCATGCCATTCTCCTGCCT
>NW_012108681.1:0-1383 GCF_000951045.1 Mandrillus leucophaeus
TTTGGGAGGCCGAGGCGGGTGGATCACGAGGTCAGGAGATCGAGACCATCCTGGCTAACATGGTGAAACCCCGTCTCTACTAAAAATACAAAAAATAGCTGGGTGTGATGGAGCACTGATACCTCGGGGGCTGCTCTGAAGACAACCACAGGGTCCCCCAGGGTTCACTGGGGCCTTGGTCTGCCCTCTCTCCATGACCTCATCTCACCCACGGCCCCACCATCCATCCCATCTCCCAGGAGAGTTGCTGCCCTCTTTCCCACCCCGCCCCGATGGTTACCTTCTCCAGCATCCTCGGGTCTCACCCCTGAGTCTCCCTGGAACACACTCGCTCTGCCGTGTCCCCGCAGCCCTCAACTTCTCCCAACCTCCCTTCTGGACTCCACCCTCGAGACCAGGCTCTGCAAACTTTCTGTAAAGGACCAGGTAGCCAACGTTTTTGGCTTTTGAATTGGACGGTCTCTGTCAGGACTGTTCGGCTCTGCAGTGGTAGTGAAACCAGCACAGACAATATGTAAGTGAGTGGCTGTGGCTGTGTGTCAATAAAGCTTTATTTATAAAAACAGGCTGGCCGGGTGCAGTGGCTCACACCTGTACTTTGGGAGGCCAAGGTTGGTGGATTGCCTGAGGTCAGGAGTTCAAGACCATCCAGCCTGAATAACACGGTGAAACCCCATCTCTCTAAAATTACAAAAATTAGCTGGGCATGGTGGCGGGCACCTGTACTCCCAGCGACTTGGGAGGCTGAGGCAGGATAATCACTTGAACCTGGGAGGTGGAGGTTGCTGTGAGCTGAGATCACACCACTGCACTCCAGCCTGAGTGACAGAGCGAGACTCTGTCTCCAAAAAAAAAGAAAGAAAAGAAAAAGAGGTTTAATGGACTCACACTTCCACACGGCTGAGGAGGCCTCACAATCATGGCAGAAGTCAAGGAGGAGCAAGTCATGCCTTACATGGATGGCAGCAGGCAAAGACAGAGCTTGTGCAGGGAAATGCCCGAATTCAATCACCTCCCACAGGGTTCGCCCCACAACACGTGGGAATTGTGGGAGTTACAATTCAAGATGAGATTTGGATGGGAAGACAGCCAAACCGTATCCACCACACTTGACTAATGTTTTCATTGTTTTCTAGAGATGGGGTCTCACTATGTTACCCAGGCTGGTCTCAAACTCCTGGGCTCACATGATCCTCTCACCTTGAACTCCCAAAGTGCCGGGATCCCAAAGATGTGAATCACCTAAAATTTTTAAAATTTTAAAACTTTAGGCCAGGCGCGGTGGCTCAAGCGTGTAATCCCAGCACTTTGGGAGGCCGAGGCGGGTGGATCACGAGGTCAGGAGATCGAGACCATCCTGGCTAACATGGTGAAACCCCGTCT
>NW_012108682.1:0-1154 GCF_000951045.1 Mandrillus leucophaeus
TGCCACAGCACCTGGGTAATTTTACATTTTGTGTAGAGACAGGGTCTCACTATGTTGCCAGGCTGGTCTCAAATTCCTAGCCTCAAGCAATCCTTCCTCCTCAGCCTCACAAAGTGTTGGTTTTACAGCAGAAGCCACCATGCCTGGTGTCTGTGTTCTTTTTATTTATGGTTTGAGTTTGGCAAAGGCACCTGGGAAGACTGGAAGGAAAAAGCAGATCCATTTGGTGGACCAGGAACTATAGGTGGAAGAAGGCAACATATGAGGAAAGAAAGAGGGGACAGGATCTTCACTCGCCCAAGGCAAGGTTTGCACTGGCAAAGGGGTTCTGCAAATTCAAAAGGGCCTTAATACTTTTTGGCCTGAATGAAAAAGCAGGGCCTTCATATTTTTATTATTAATTATTTTACTACAAATTTCTGGCCAGGCACAGTGGCTCACACCTGTAATCCCAGCACTTTGGGAGTCTGAGGAAGGTGAATTTCTTGAGTTCAGGAGTTTGAGACCGGCCTGGGCAACATGGTGAAACCCCGTTTATTTTTTTTCTTTTTTTTTGAGACAGAGTCTTGCTCTGTCGCCCAGATTGGAGTGCAGTGGTGCGACTCGACTCACTGCAACCTCCATCTCCTGGGTTCAAGTGATTCTCCTGCCTCAGCCTCCTGAGTAGCTGGGATTACAGGCTCATGGCACCACACCTGGTAGAGATGGGGTTTCACCATATTGGCCAGGCTGGTCTCAAACTCCTGACCTCAAGTGATCTGCCCACCTCGGCCTCCCAAATTGCTGGGATTACAAGCGTGAGCCACCATGCCCTGCCAAAACTCTGTTTCTACTGCAAAAGAAGGAGGAAGAGGAGGAGAAAGAGGAGGAGGAGGAAGAGGAGGGGAGGAGGAAGAAGAAAATACAGAAAAAAAAATTTTTTTTTTTTTTTTGGAGACAGGGTCTTGCTCCGTCGCCCAGACTGGAGTGCAATGGCATGGTCACAGCTCACTGCCTCCTGGACTCAGTTCAAGCCCTTTCACCTCAGCCTCTGGAATAGCTGGGACCACAGGCGCACACTACTATGCCCTGCTTCTTCTATTTTATTTTATTTTATTATTTATTTATTTATTTATTTTTGTAGAGACAGGGTTTTGCTATGTTGCCCAGGCTGG
>NW_012108683.1:0-1335 GCF_000951045.1 Mandrillus leucophaeus
TAGCCAGGATGGTCTCGATCTCCTGACCTCGTGATCCGCCCGTCTCGGCCTCCCAAAGTGCTGGGATTACAGGCTTGAGCCACCGCGCCTGGCTGTGCAGAAGCTTTTAAGTTTGATGTAATTCCAAGAGAATTTTTAAAAATTCCATTTTTTCTTCTTTGCTGGCTCATTAGCTATAATTCTGTTTTGTACTTTTAGTGGTTGCTGCAAGGTTTACAGTACACATCTTTAACATACTCCATCTCCACTACATACATGATATAAGAGCTTTGCAAAAAACCTTCAGGCCTTTGTACTAGGTTGCCATAACTTTTACTTTTACATGTTATACATCTTACAATGCATTGTTAATATTTTTACTCTCAACATAGTTGTTATTTTTGGTGCTTTTTAATTCCTTTTTGTAGACTCCCATCTGGTATGTATTTTCTTATGCTTGAAGAACTTTATTTAACATTTCTTTCCCTGGTCTCTCAGCTCTAATGCAAGCCTGCCGGTGATAAATTATTTCAGCTTTTGTGTGTCTGAACATCTTTATTTTACCTTTGCTTTAGAAAGATAATTTTATCTGGGTATAGAATTCGAATTTGATAGTTTATATTTTTTCCCAATACTTGTCTGGCTTGCATCATTTCTGCAAGAAGTCAGTTGTTCTTATTTTTGTTCTTTTTTCTTCCTTATGTAATATGTCTGTTTTTTTTCTTTTTTTTTTGGTGGCTGATTTTACTGTTTTTCCCCCCCTTGCTGGTTTTAAGCAACTTGTGATATGAAAATTTAGTATAGTTTTCTTGATTGATGTTTATGAAACATTTTAGGTCTGTTTATGGTTTCCTGAAAATTTCAAAAAATTACATCTCCAAACATTTTTTCTCCCCCCACCTCCTCCTCTTTGTCAGGACTCCACACATATACTAGATTGCTTGACATTGTCCTACAGCTCTCTCATCTTTTTTCATCTGTTTTTTGTTTCATTTTGAATTTCTATTGTTATGTGTTCAAGTCCACTATCTTTCTTTCTGCAATGCCCAATCTACTAATTCCATTTATGTGTTCTCCTCAGAAATCTTAATTTTCATTTCTAGATGTTTGAATAGTGGTTTTTTTTTTTTTACATGAAATGTCTCTACTTAACCTTTTTTCTAACTTTCTGAACATATAAAATACAGTTACAATAATTGTTTTAATGTCTTTGTCTATCAATTTGACCATCTCTGCCATTTCTGGTCCAGTGTCAATTGATATTTCTCATTATGTGTTATATTTTCACACATATTTGCATGCAGGATAACCTTGAATTAATGCGAGTTATGAAGACTATTACCTTGTTGAGTGATG
>NW_012108684.1:0-1082 GCF_000951045.1 Mandrillus leucophaeus
AGGGAGGGAGGGAGGGAGGAAGGAAGGGAGGAAGGAAGGAAAATGTTTAGAATTCACGGAATAAAAGGAGTATCGCATGCATAATAAAGACTAATTCGGTTGCCTAAAACTGTTTCAGTTGCCTAGCATATGGGATGACATCCCATTGGAATAGAAATAGAAATAAAATACAAATCCTGGTGATCACCGAAAGTACTAACTTGTTTGTTGTTGTTGTTGTTGTTGTTGTTGTTTTTCTGAGACAGTCTCATTGTGGAACCCAGGCTGAAGCGCGGTGGTGTGATCATAGCTCACTGCAGCCTCAAACTCCTGGGCTCAAGCAGTTCTCCTGCCTCAGCCTCTCCAGTATCTGGGACTACAGGCGCACACCACCACACCTGGCTAATTTTTTTGTAGAGACAGGGTCTCATCATGTTGCCCAGGCTGGTTTTGAACTCTTGGGCTCAGGCAATCCTCCTGCCTCAGCCTCCCAAAGTGCTGGGATTACAGGTGTGAGCTACCGCACCCAGCCTGAACTTGTCCTTTTTTGTTAAAGGTGTTAACCAAAGTCTTGGAGGTACACCATTGGCAAAAGTTTAACAAAATGCTTCTGCATGAGAATCTAACCTAACTTTCAGGTTATTTCCCTGAAAGTATGTGTCAACTACATTGCTAGGCAACTATTGCTTAGAGTCAAAATGATCATTGCTACCTGGTACCTGGAATCACCGAGTAGTTATATGTGGTGTTTATACCAGTTTTTGCTTTCTAAGTGTGGAATTCTTGTAACTGGGCATGTCCCTCGCAGAGACCCTGGAAGCTATGTTTATGGAATGGTTATGGGGTTGTCTCCTTTGGGGCACAGGGCTTTTAAATCAGGAATGCTGAAAGCAGTGGTTCGTGGCTATAATCCCAGCACTTTGGGAGGTTGAGGTAGGAGACTTGTTTGAGCCCAGGAGTTTGAGGCCAACATGGGAACATAGCGAGACTCCATCTCTACAAAAAAAAAAAAAAAAATTAATTAGCCAGGTATAGAGGCATGCACTTGAGGTCCCAGCTACTTTGTTTTTTGTTTCTTTTTTTTTTTGAGACGGAGTCTCGCT
>NW_012108685.1:0-33842 GCF_000951045.1 Mandrillus leucophaeus
GAATTTTGAGAGTGGACGGCAGCTCTGTAAAGAATTGCTCTGGGACATGGAGAATAACCTGGGATTTTCCCACGTACCCAAGAATGTCACCCTAAGCTGTAATAGAAAAGCGAATCCATACGAAGCTCTGGGGACAGTGCCTGGCATTTAGGACTCAGCAGTGTTAGCTGACGTCACCGGAGGACCCCCGTCAAGCTTCTAGTCTACTCCCTTTGAGTCCTCTGCAACATGGAGTAATGAAAAGAGCTTAGTCTTCAAGGTTTTCAGTTCTGCCACCTCAGTTCAGCCAAAGCCTAGTTGAGCACCTATTTTGTGCCCTGCTCTATACTACAGCAGAGGTAACAGCTGAGTCATGCATGGAACGCTGTTAATAATTTGGACAGGCAGCGTATGTCGAGGAAGAAATGGAGACTCTCTGGCAAAGAGAAGAGCTTAAACAAAAGGATAGTGTTCAGTTGATGGTCTCTTAGGCATGATCCAGTTGGGACCAGATACTCAAAGACTGCAGACATAAAAGGTTTGTGAGTCTAAAAATTCAAGCTCTAAAGATGGTGTGCCTGGGTTTTGGACACGTTTCTTGTCTTTTACATCATGCATGAAAGAACTGCCAAGAGAGGGCTGTGCACCAAGACGCCATCATGAAAACAACTTATTTTCCTGGGAAGAATCTCAAAGACCAGTGACCCAATTACCAGATCATATTTTAAAAGGATGTTGTAAAGTTCCCTTGTTAAAAAAAGAGGAGGAGAGATAGTCACCACCGCCACCACCCCACTTTTATTACTATTTATTATTACAGAGATCATGTACAGAGAAGGCAAACTTAAAAAAAACAAATCCTCCAAAGAAAATGAAGCCTTCTTTCTAATCTGGGAAAACTCAGTGGGATTTAACTCAGATAAAATTCCAGTCTCCTGTCTCAGTGACCCTCCAGCAATTGCCCTGCAAATGTGACATTTGCTCGTGTCCATCCTCCACATTCTGTTCATCTGTTCCTGTCTCCCAAACAGGAGGATGCTGATGGGACAGACACACAGCTTGCTTGTGATCAGAAACAGCTGGGTGCTCCTCAAACCCTGCACCTTCAGAATTGGATGCCACCAGGGCCTGTCTGACTTGCTTTGCTTTCTTCCAGCTTACAAGTTTCTCTGAAAGATGCCCGCCCAGAATATGAATGCCTCTACCTGCATACCCAGAATCCGAGACAGGTGTTCTTGCAAATCGCATCCTTTCCAAGAATCCTTCACTTGCTCCATTCTTAGATAATTCAGTCTCTCCTTTTCTTGCTGACAATTGTTGCTTGGATCACTGAAGAACTTATGCTATGTCATGGTTCATTTCATTTGTTCTTTCACTGGGCAAGTATTTAATGAGCATATACTATATGACAGATAGTATTCTAGGCACTGAGGATACAGTGGTGAACAAGGCAGTGCCCCTGTCCTCATGGAGCAGATATTCTCAGGCTAGATGTATTTCCATCATTCATCTGCTTGACAACTTCTTTCTTATCCTTCAAGATACAATTCAAAGAACATGTCTACCCCCCAAATCATCCTGTGATCACCTACCCTCCTTGGAAAAACTGACTCCATTCTGCTTAACCATTGCTTCTCTGGCCTCTTTTTGGCTTGCAACTTTCTGCCTTATTTTATAGTGGGTAGCAGATGTGCCCACCCAGTAGTACTCACAATAAATATGGGCTACTCACTATTGGGAGGGTGGGATCTGAGATCTAAGGGACTGGGCTTGAAGCCCAACTCTTCTACTTCTAACCGTGAACTTGAGTGATTGACATAGCTTCTCTGGGCCTCCAATTGCTCATCTCTAAAATGAGAATCATAACCATGCCTACCACATAGGGTTTCTGTGAGTATTAAAGGAGATAATAATAAATAACCCATTTAGCACAATACCTGAGGTATAGGAAGAGCTCGAAAATATCTGCTAGTATGAGCATTTTATTAACAAATGTTAATTGGGCACTGTGGCAGACATTACTATCACCAGTGCTAGCTATCTTTTTTGTCCTAAGCAAATAGGAGAGACTACACTTCCCAGCCTCTTTGCATTTAGGAAAAGCTGAGTGACAGGATGTAGCCACAGAAATATTAACAGAAGTGACATATGTCACTACCAGGCTAAAGCAGTTAAAGTTTCCTGTGTATTTCATAGCCTGTCTTCTGCTGCTGCTTAAACCAATGACTCCACCGTAGATGAGCCAGGAGATCTGCTCCAGCTCTGCTGTTCTAAGGATGGATGAATTTGGAGGATGTTAGGGAAGTCAGCACTGGAGCGTACCGAAGTACATTCCATAGCCAACTGTATGTGAGCCTAGTACTACAGCTGGAGGCTTGGGAAAACCAAGAGACTCATTCCCCAGCTCTGCAAGACCGCAAACATAACTTGGTTTAGCTTGACCATGAACGGCAAGCAGTCATTTTCCAGGTGATCGACATCAGAAAGGGGTTGAGAAACATAGTCTTCCTTTCCAAGAAAGAGAGAAGACCTGGAAGAAAATGTGCAGGTCCGCAGGCTACCATAGCTACCATGTTTTAGTCACTCTCTGTACAACAGGGCTGTTTGCAAAGTTCTTTACAAACTTTATTTTATTCAATTCTCATAACCACCCTTAGGCATCAATGTTTGTTTTTCAGATGAGGGAACGGGCTCACAGAGATGAAGTCAGATGGCCAGATGACTGATAAGTAGCAGAAGTGAGGTTCAAATCTAGGCTTGTCTGAAGTCCAAATCTCATCACCAGTTGTTTCTGCTCTGGACCAGCTCCCTAGAAGACTTAGCAAAATGAATGGCCATTGGAGGCTTTGGGACCTTAAAACCCTCGATTCCAATCCTGACCCTGGCTAGCTGTGTGACCTTTGGGAACTGGCTTCACTTCTGTGAGCCTCTATTTTTCAATCTGGCCACAAAGCTCTTCTGTTTTACTGTAAAGATGTTATAAGAGACATATGGGAAGGTGTGTAGTGTGGGACATAGCATGTATTGACCACCACAGTAATGTGAATTCTCTTTTCTACTCCCATCAAGAAAGGACAGGGTGAGATAACTTCCTTCACTCTCCCCTCACCTCCCCTGACCATAAAAAGCCTAGAAAACCTGGGAGAGCTCCTTTTGAAAGGCTATCCTTTTTGGCAGCCAATTTTGAATTTCTCAGCTATCATTTGGAGCCTGACGTTCTCACATCTGTGATGGATGAGCAGAGAATATAAACACGTAGTTAGTGTTTGAAACCACTGGTTAGAATTGGGAGGGAGGACAGGCCAAGGTCCAGGACTTTAAACAGAAAAATAATACGTACTTCCATTAAAGTGAAAAAAAAAATGGTGAACAGAAAAGGAAGCTGCGCGAATCATTGAAAAGTTATTTGACCTGCTTGAAAACTTTAATTGCTGGTAATGGCCAACCTGTTTGGTGGTATTTTATTAACATTAATAGAATTTTACAGGATATTTGTCACACTGCTCTCCAAGAGTCTCAGGAATTCATCAAATATTAAAAGGTAGTGCTCTGGGTTGTTCAGTTAAAGATGCCCTCCTGATGAGGTTTCCCGCAAGTTAGAGACCTGGAGAAAGGAGGCAGCACAGGATTGATGTTCACCGTCGGCCTCGGCAGGTGAGATAAGAAAATCGTAATAATCATGAATGTTTATTGGGTGCTTACTCTATGCCAGGCACTAGGCTAAGCACTGTGTGTGTGTGTGTGTGTGTGTGTGTGTGTGTGTGTGTGTTTTATACACAGAATAATCCTATAAGGAAGGTACTCTTAGCATCCCTGTTCTACAGATGGGAAAACTGAGACTTAGATTTTGAAGGTAGTCAGAATGAAGAAGAAATGGAGAAACATGAGCCAGACTTTGGAAACAAGTAGATGAGAGTTTTTTCCAGATCTGCTTCTTGTTACCTGTGTGGACTTGAACAAGTTACTAGGTCATTCTCTGCCTGAATTTTCCCTTTTTAAAAATTGGGTTTTTATCCTCATTTTACAGGTGATATATTGAGACCCAAAGTCACCGAGCTAATAAATGGTGAGGCCAGGACTCATTAAATGGTCTTGAATTTGGTCCAATTGCTTATTACTGCATGATGAGCAACCTCAGAACTAAGTGGTGTGAACCAACCATTTTATCTTGCGTATGATTTTGTAGGTTAATAACGTGAGAAAGACAGCTGGGAATTTCACCTACTATCCACATGGATTTAGCTGAGGATTCACTAACTTCACTAAGTTAGGGTTGGGGGACTCAATTCTCAGATGTCTTTTTCATTCACATGAGCTTCTTTTTCTCCAGATGGCATCTCATCCCCCCCAGAGTCCCTGCAGGGCCTCTCTCTGTGGCTTGTGCTTCCTCACAGCATGGCAGTGTCGGGTAGTTGGACTCCTTATATGGTGTTTGGCTTGCACCAAAAAGAGCATCCCCAAAGACAAGAAGTGGAAGCATCATTTCCACCATAATCTATTGGTCAAAGCAATCATAGACCACCTTTCTATCTTGATTCACTGGGAGGGGATCTGGATCACACTTGTCAATGGAGGGAATGTCAAAGAACTTACAGCTCTCTTTAGATTGTCTCACTGTACATAGTAAGAATCCAATAAATGGTAGATCTTACTTAGAAAATAAATCTATGAAATGGATGCTGCTAATACCCACTCATCTATCCAAGGTGATTGGAAGCATTAATGAATGCAAAGTACAATGCTGGATAGTTGCTAAAAAGCAGATGCATAATGACAGTAAGCTTCCTCTCTTTAGTGACTACTGGGATTCTCTAGCCAGGGAGGTAGTGTTATCCCAAGTGTAGGATTGCCAGATACAACATAGTACATCTAGTGACATTTGTGTTTCAGATAAACAGTAAATACTCTTTTAGCATAATTATGCCCCATGCGATATTTAAGACATTTTTCAACTAAAAATTATTCATTGTTGGTCTAAAATTTAAATTTAATTGGGCATCCTTTTCTTCTTTATTTATTTGCTAAATCTGGTAATCCTACCTGTGTATAGATGGAAAAGCTGACACCAAGAATTCTAATTTTATTCTTTGGCCACAGAGCCAAGGAAGATTGAATTTGAAATTTGAATTATACGCCAGACTTGAAGCTCTCCTTCCTCCAGTCAAACCAGGAAAGAAGCAGAAGAGGAAGAAGATGAGAAGATGGAAATCTAATGTCTTCCAAACCTTCCAACCACCTTGAGCCTTTCAGTAAGAGTAGGCATCCAATATTCAACAAATTTATCTAGTCATGGAGCTCACTGTAAAGTTACATGGACTTGGAGAAGTGACTTAATGTTTCTGTACCTCAGTTTTCTCATCTGTAAAATGGGGGAATAATAACAGCAATTTAACCCAGAGGGATATTGTGAGGAATAAATGAAGTAAAATTGTAATAGTTTCTGATCTGTGCTAATTGCCCAGGATAAAGCACATAAACATCAAATTCTGTAATAACTGAACCAATAGAAGTATTAAGAAGTAGTAAGGGATGAAAGAGAGTGATAGTGAGGACATCTTTACAGAAGTTATAGCTAAGTAGAGTTGTGATAGAGGGAAAGAAGTTTGCCAAACAAATCAGAAAGAAAAGCTTCTAGGTCAAGGGAATGGCACATTTAAGGGGTAAGAGAAACAAAGCAAAAAGTGGAAGAAGCTCCAAGTAGCTCAATGTTGCAGAGGTATGGAATGGAGTTTGAAGTTTTAGGGGCAGAGTGATGGGAGGGGAACCAAGAGACAGCCCCTCCAAGGCTTTGGATACCGGGGCCCTAAAACAAGTATCCGACAAGGATGGGCCCGAGGAGTGTTGCATTTTGAAAGTCTAAACCATTGCACTGGGTAAGATGAGTGAGCAAGTTAAGATTAGAGATGGGGAGACTTTTCCATTATTTCAGGCAGCGAGACTCAGACTCAAAGCAGTAGAAATAAGGATATATAGAAGAGAGGAGCTCAAAGAGAAATTTCAGGTACAAAGGGGAGGGAGAAATGCTGTATTTCCAACTTCCAGCCAAAGCGGGAAATTTGACTTATGTAGTAAAACACAGAAAAAATACATTTAACACAAATATCTCTTTAATTCACAAGTTGGGCATAAAAAGAATGCCTATAATTTCAGGAATTTCTGTATCCCTAAGGAGCATTGGAGTGGTCATTGCCAGTAATGCCCCTCTAATTTTCCAGTGGAGGGCACTATGAGCTCATCCCAAAGGGAAGCAGGAGGAGGTAGGCAAGAAAGTAGTAGTCTGTAGTTGTCATACTAGTGGTTGCCAGTATAAGGCCAAAAAGAAAATCCTAATAATTTAACCACGTACCAGCCTAATCTAATGAGAACTGCTATATATTGAGCCACTGGTGTGTGTCACACATTGAGTTAAAACTTTAATTATATGCGATTATCTTATTCTCACAGCAATCCTATGAGGATTAGTCAGATCTCATTTTACAAATAAGAAAACCAAGGCTTTGGTGTATTACCGAGCTAGTAAGTGGTCGAGATCCAGGGATCTGTGAGCATGGGCTCTGTGCTCTTAAATACCACACCAGAATTCAGTGTTTCTCAACCACCAATCCATCATCCTCATCTACACACCACCTACACTATAATTGACTTAATACTATTTTTAATTAAGTAAATTTTGACTTACCATAAATAAGAATGTGATAAATATAGAGAAATCCATAAACATTAAAACAGAGGATAACCACTGAAATAAGAACTGTATGTGCAATACTATGTGTTGAGTGCAAAAAGTCATTTCTATGAGGTTCAAGGTCAGCAAATAGTCTATGGGAATACCTGTCAGAATAGTGGTTGCCTTTGGGAGGCAGGAGTGGATGGACAGGCTGGAAAAACATGGGGAAACTTCGTAGGGCAATGGCAATGATTTAAATCTTGATTGGGACGTTAGTTACTTGCACTTGCATGTAACATTTGTCAAAAGTCATTGAACTATGAACTTAAGATCTATGCATTTTATAGCATGTAATTATACTTCAATAAAAGCCTCAAATTTAAACTTTTGATATTATCTTAAAATAAGATTTAATGTAGACTCACATAGATGTACTGATTCCATAAACCTTAGACAGGTGTGCCTTTTCTAAACATTTGTAATACACAAAGATTAATTATTTTGTATATAGCATGATTGGTCTGTGTTGCATTTCTGTGTAAATATTTTTTTAGGTGTAAACATTAAAATATGTCATACTTTCTGTTACAAGGGGCTCACTTTCATAGAAAAAATTCTAGACTCTCCCTTAGAAGTTGTGTAACCTTAAATAAGTCATTCATCCTCTTTAGTTTCAGTTTCTTCATCCATATAATGTGTTGATGACAATGAATACATCCCAGAATGCAGTGGTGCCTACATACAAATGTAGGTGATAGTAAAAGCGCCTTTCAGACATGCAGAAAATATAGAAACATAGTTAATATTCAAGCAAATAAAAGGCCTTCCTTAATGAAGAACAAGCTGTTTCCTAATTAACTGAAATATGTGACCATTCATTCATCCATTCAATGAATACTTGGGTGCCCACAATATGCCAGGCACCATTCTAGGCAGAGAATACACTGCGGCAAAAATAATAAAGAAAGTGACTTGATTATATACTGAAAATGCTGAGCGCTCAGGCTGTCCTCCATAAAGAGTGGTTATTATTATTACTACTAATCATGATTAGAAGCAAATAAATCCTCAAAGACAGTTAAAGGTGGCAGGGGGGATAGAGAGAGGTTGGTTAACCAATATGAAATTACAGTTAGCTGGGAGGAATAAGTCCTAGTGTTCCATGACACTATAGGGTGATGATAACAATAATTTATTGTAGATTTTCAAATGGCTAGAAGAGAAAATTTTGAATGTTTCCAGCACGAAAAATGATAAACATTTAGGTGATGGATATGCTAATTGCCCTGATTCGATCATTACACATTATATACATGAATCAAAATATCACACTGTAGCTCATAAAAATGTACAATTATTTTATATCCATTTTATAAAAGACAGTTTGGCTTCCTTCTCCTTCACCCATAAGTCTTCAATATTTTCCTTTCCCTTACATCTCCAGTCCAAATATAGAGTTACAATATGAGCAACAGACCTTCTTTTGAGGCTCTCTGTAATCCTCTCCCTTCTTTACCCTCTATTTGGGAGACAATGGTATACCATAGCTTTTTCATCATTTGGGGATGGTCAACAGAGTTTTTGTATAGCTGTCAGGATGGGAAGGGCATTATCTCTACTAGGTTTAACACAGAGCAGGGAAAGTCAGCAGGACTCCACCCCAGTCATCACATCACCTGGTGGAAAGAGGAAGGAATGCTTCCTATACAAACGTGGAAGCACTCCTGTGTAGCGCGGGGAGGGTCACCAGGCCGCTTCCCCATCATCTCTATAGCACTTAGTGGGAAGAGAGAAGGATGTGACATCTTTAATGGAGTTCACCTAGATTAAAGCAGGTACAGTCAAAAAGGTTCTCTGCCCTTTGTCTAGTCCTTCCACTAGAAGAATAGGGTTTTTTTTGGTGGGGGACCATTACTTTTGTCTGCATCCATTGGTGTTTCTGGGCTGCAGGATATTCTAGTGCCCAAGTTTAGCCATACAGAAAGCTGAGGTTTCTAGCTAATCTACTTTCTTTTCTCTACCTTTCAGAGTCTTCTGATAGTGGCTTTATGTTTCTTTGTTAGAGATTCTAGTTGTATTTATCAGGAGAAATAGAATGGAATGGGCCTACACCATCTTCTTTCACTATATCCATTAGATAATTCCTTGTCTTGAGAAGCTGGACTTTTTGAAGTGGCTATGTTTTTTTAAAAAAGCGTCTCGTGAAAATCAATGTGAAACAGAAAATTAAGTGACAGTGACCAATCTGATTCCAAGGTTTGAGAAATCATAGTATCCAATAGGTACCCATATCTCATTACTCTGTAAATCAGCTTATTTAAATATGATATAATATTTTTTCTTTCAGTGTATGGTATTCTTTTTCAAACAGTGCTAAATTGCTAGGACATAAATGTTAAACATTTTTGCAGTGAATGACTTCATAAAGAGAATTGTTATGGACTTTATGAAAAAAAAAATACTGAGATACTAAAATCACCCTAGACTGAGAAAGTCTAGGAACCTCTAGTCTCGAATAAAGACCTGTTCAAACTCAGAAGCAAACAAATGAATTAACCCAGAGAAAACCTGGAAGGCAAGCAAAACTTGCACTTCTCTGGAGTGTTGGGGCGAGGAGAGACACGCAAAACACAAAACAAAGCTGGTGTGCTGGTCCGTTAAAAAAAAAAATCCACTCTGAGCTTTGTTACTGCAAAGCTCTTTATCTGAGGAGCTCAAAGAGCTTTATTACAGGTAAATATCCTTGTCTCCAGCTGCTAATAGGAGAGGCCAGGCCCAGGGAGATTAGCGGAGAATGCCTATTTAAGGTCACATAACAGTCAGTGACAAAGTGGAGACTCACAGAGTGGTCTGTAATGGGATTTGTCTGCTGTCTATTGTGTCAGCCTAAGATGTTTGGTGTGTGAGGGCAAGACTCCATTGCCGGAGTCCGCAGGAGACAGGGCATCTTAGCGTCGCAGAGTGCAACCACAGAACGGACTTGGAGGGCTATTGAGTATGTCCCCTTTATTTTTCCAGACCCCACGCTGAGGGTCTGAGAGAGCAAGGGATTTTTCAACTTCATACAACCTATGTGTAGCACAACCAGAAGGAGAATCGAGGGCTCCTAACTTCCACCTATGTCTCTCTTTGAATTTTCCTGGTTCTCAAGTGATTTGTCTAGGGAAACCTATTAAGGAAATTCAATTTCTGGCTCAGTGGAACCTGAGTTGGATCAAAGCTAGTAGGACACTGGTAGGGATTTGGAAGGAATCAGAGAGGAGTGATAAAGGCAGACTTGGGGTCAGAATCTAGGCTCTGTAGAAGACCAGTGTGGGACCCCAGGCAAGTCACCTCCCATCTCTGCGCCTCTGTAAGAAATGTCAGGGGCTCATTGATCCCTAAAATGCTCCAGCCTTAGTAAAATCTACTTACTGATTGCAAGATATTTGGATCTCAGTTTCTCCTTCTGCACAATGGGATATTCACAGTGCCCATCTCAAGGAGTCCACAGAGAACTTCCATATGAGGTGCTTATCATCGAGCTTCATGCCTGGAATTACTTTTACCAGTGTTAGCTATTTTCATAGCCACAAGAACAGTCTGCTCATACCATCCAACTTGAAATATTTGGGATGGATCTACCCAATCTTCCATACTTGATCATTCTTCTATAATTTTTTTTCTAAATCCGCACCCTTGTTCAAGCTTTTGATCCAACTAAGATGGCCAGATAAAATATAGGACACTCAGATAAATTTGAGTTTCAGATAAGTAATAAGCAAATGTGTTTAGTATAAATGGAGTCCCAAATATAACATGAGATACACTGACATTTACAGTTTAATGACCATTTATTTGTATTTAAGTTTACCTAGCGTCTTTCATTTTTAGTTATGAAATCTGGAAACCATAGCAGTGAGCTCTTATACACATCTAGATCCATTTATTTGTATTTAAGTTTACCTAGCGTCTTTCATTTTTAGTTATGAAATCTGGAAACCATAGCAGTGAGCTAGTCTTGGGTCTTAAATTGTGGTTCTGGAAAAATGCTTGCCTTATGTTCCATGTTCCATCTGAAGAGTCAAGTCAGGCAGAATTTAATCTGTGGCTATGATTTTCTTCATGTAATAGAAATGGGACTAGTAATGCCTTCTCAAAGCTCAGTCACACTATGCTTTGGTTTCCCAAACTTTAGCTGTCTAATGGATTGGAATAAGGAAAGGAAATAAATTTGTATCGTAAATGATTGTTTTAGTTTATAGGATGATGTTCAAACCCTAGTTCCAGCAACTTCTAGCAAGAGAAACCAAACAAAGAACCTCAAAGATGTGCTGCCAGAACTACCTAGAAATGGTAAGGGCATCCAGATTCATGCTGATAAGAGAGATGAAGAGAAGATCTGTAGATGTTTAAATTCTGAAGGATGAAGCTAAGTTGCTAGATCTGGAAGGTGTCCTGGTTTGGAAATTAAGAATGATGAAATCTTTCTATGACAATATATTGTTCTGTCACATGGAATAGTAATAGCTGCAGACTTCATTCTTATTGCCCCCCCAACTTCTCTAATTAACCTTTAAAAAAGAGGTATGTAGGCTGGTGGTTAAAATTACTGGTTTCTGGTTTGAGAACATGGTAGACACATGATAACATTTAGCTTCTGTTATACCCAGCTTAATCACTCATAGAGAATTTTCTAGGAGTGCCACAAAGTCAAATGGTTTCTTGCATTGTGGGGTTCCTTGAACAAAGTGATGTAAATCCATGGGAAAATCACTTACTCCTTATCCAAGTCCATCTCTCTCTACTGCCCTGCAAACTCTCATTTTAGAGAATATGAAGCTGGGAATCTGAGAGAAGCTCCAGGATGCCTGAAGTCAGACAGTTTTATACCCATGATGCAGATGGGACAAGGATGAGGCAGAGAATTTAAGTGGCAGAAAAACCTCTTCTCTGAGCCTCAGTTTTCTCATCTTAGAGTGGGACTAACTCTACATGCTTTGCAGGATTGTTGTCAGCAATCAGATGAGATGCTACACATAAAGCTTAGTGCAGTGCTTAAATGATTTAACTAGCAACAACTAATGTGTGTGTAAATAGATCAATATTATACCTTTCGAAGGGTCTTCTAAAAACTATGAAAGAATCTGTCAAAACAGCACAGATCAAAATTTTATTGTACCAGCTATTTCTTTATATCACTGCATTATTTATCTTTTTCTAGACAGATAGATAGTGGATAGATAGATAATGATGACATGGACATGATGGAAAGAGCGAGAAAAACAGAGAGGATGGATAGAGAGAGAGATGGATAGATAAATAGATAATGATAACATGAATATGACAGAAAGAGAAAAACAGAGAGAGATATGGATGTATGGATAGATAGATAGACAGATATAACAGATATGAGAGATTGAAAGAGAAAGAGATGGGTGTATGATGATAGATACACACACACACACACACACGCATATACGTATATATACACATATTTATGTATATACGTATATACATATGTGATCTTGTCATTCGTTCCCTTGATACATTGAATAAATGTATTAAGTATGCTAAATCCATACATGTTCAGACAACATTGACTCCATTAAGTGCATTAAATAGATCAAATGAAAGAAAACAGGCAGATGAACTGTGAGTTCCTTCCATTGGCCTCTCCTGTTCTTACCCTGCTACAGGGCTGCATTTGGACTAAAATAGTTGTATTTACTGAGTCTAGGTGGTTCTTACCTCCTTCCCTCCCTTCCTACTGTCCATTCCACTCTTCCTTCTCCTAGCGCCTCCTGTCTTGGCTATAGGAGGCTGCTTTCTCAGCTTGACCCCTTGGGGCTTTCCAGAACCTTTTTACTTAAACATATATTGACCTAGGCCTTACTTCCTTGGGTGAATTATGCCACAGGCAGCAATCTCCAGGTCATAAATTAACCTGCAACCCCATGCAGCTGTCTGCTAATGATGTGGATGGTGAAACTGTGTTTTTGCGGAACTGGATGAACAAGGGCCCTCTAAATTTTGTAGGCTGACAGCTCCCTCTCTCCTCCTCACCTGGCTGGCTTTTCTAAGACTCTCTGTCTGGTGTCATCTTTATCTTGCCTCCTGCATTCATGACAAAGATAAAAGGACTCCATCAGCTTCCAGGAAGCCAAGGAAAGAAAAGGAGCTTGATTTCATTACCTGACACATAGTAGGTGTTCTGCACATATTTGTAAGTGATTGGTGACTATCAAGAGGGTGGCATGGTGTCTGCTGTGATTGCTGCTATTATTCCCATTCATCGCAGCGCTCCTTAGAGCCAAGCCAGAGCCTTCTTCAGGCTGATTTCTCCAGGCTCTACAAGAGTGCCTGTCATATGAAAGGAGGAATGGAGAGATGCTAAGTGAATTCCAGGGATCAGAATTTCCTCCTTTATGGATCATTCTTCTTTCTTCACCAGCATTTTTGCTTTGTAACCTTCTGTCAGTCCGCTTAGCTGGGCTGAGTTGGGGTCACGGGCTCAGATAAACATATTGACCCAATGTCTCTCTCTCCTTTCTTTTGCACTTTGAATGAATTCCTTTATATCCATCTTATCTCCTCCCTCTAGGAGGTCAACAGAGAACAGCTTTTTTATGAGTTTGAGATGATGAATTTGTAAAATATTAATTAGCACCATAAAAGAAATTTAGGGTTAGTCATTCACCAAGAAGCTAGCCCTCTTGGTCCCATCTCCCTGAAATATCAAGGATCTGGAAGACCTCCAACTCAAGACCCACAAAACTTCCCACCAAACAGAATGATAATGATATCAGAACTACACATTTACGGCATCTGAAATTAACAGAGCCCTCTCCTTTCTTTTAGCTTGGTTGTGCTTTCAGATTAAGTCTGTGCACTGGCAGGACAGGTGTTACGACAAACCCATTTGTCAGATGAAAAAACTGAGGCCTGTGTGCATAAAGTAGCTCTTCTCCCGAAGGTGTCTTTACTGGGACAGGATCCGAAGAAGCAGGAAATCATGTGCAAAAGTGGTAATCACCAACAGAGCTATTACTACCAATGACACATATGCTAAATATATTACATCCATTAACTCATGTAATTCTCACAGCAACTGGATGAGATGTGGGCTAGAGCTATCTTCACTGTACAGATGAGAAATCAAGGGCCATAATGGCTGAGTAATTTGACTAAGGTAGGAAGAAACAGTGATAGCAAGGATTCCAACTCAGGTCTGTCTAACTCCAGAGCAGCAAGTGTAACTACTGTCCTGTTCTGAGTGGCAGTAGTTGTGCTTGGAAGCATCCTTAATCTGAATCCACGAACCCTTTGAGAAATCCAGGGATTGGCTTCAGAGGGCTTGTGAGCTCTTTGAAATTGCATTCACAGATTTCACTGTTTGTGCACAATTTAAAAACAGAGAGAGTGTCTATAGCTACCAACAGATTATGATGGGGATCCATGACACTAAAAGTAGGGACCAAAGGTTAGGCCCAGAATTAGAGCATGAGTAGTAAAAGCATCTGACAGTCTCAGAACCATCCAGCTGATTAAACTGTTTATACTCCAGATGCAGAGTTCTTTTCTTTTTGGTTCTTACTCCCTTAGCGATTTACTTTGGATAAAACTGAATAAGTGAAGGAGCCATCTAAAGCTGTAAATATCATAGGAAGCAAGAAGCAGAGCGAGTGGGGCCAGCATTCCTGAGGCCTGGAAGAGCAGGAATGGCCCAGCTTGCCCAAGGATCAAAGGAAAGAGGCAAACCCTTCATCACCGGGTTTCCACATCAGCACCATTTAGGGCAGGAAGATGTCAAGGGGGAAGGCTTTCTTTGAAGTGTCAAGATAAGAACCATCTCCACCTCCCTTTAGTGTGAAAGTCATTCCTGTAGGAGCCAGGGGAGGGTGTGAGGCATTTGGCTGTCTGTACAAGGGCTGGAAGGAACTTATCAACTGAGGCAGACACCTTCGTGGCTCCAGGCTATGTCTGGACTCGGCCACAGATCTCCAGTGGACATAAAGTGTTAAAATATATGAAACGCTGAGCCACAGTGGTGCTCTGAGCACCGTGGTGCTCTGTCTTGGGTTGTGGGCAAACTGGCTTTAGAGTTGAATAGTGGAGTGGACAGGGCCTGCATTGAGATCAACTGGGTACATCTTGTTCCTTCCGGCCGAGCAAGTTGAGGCAAGTTACTTAGCTTCTCTGAATCTCAGTTCCAATGGAAATGATAGTCATAGCCCCTGTAGCTAGAGTTTATTTGAAAATCAAATGAGATTATGCACGCTATTTCCTTTCCACAATATCTGTTGCACAAGATCATTTAAAAAAATGTAGTATCTGACTTAATATATCTGGTCTAACTGAGCTTTAGAACCAAAAAGTCAGAGGATGTGACATTCTCTTCACAAGTATTACTTTTATCCCATTTTAAGTGGTTTGAGTTGAAAGGTAAGATCCCACGTTTCTTCCTTTACCAACATAGGCATGATACAGTAGCTGAGAGCAGATTGCTGGCATTTGAAAACTGGCTTTACCATTTAATAACTGTACAGACATTGGGATGGAAAAGTTATTTAGCTTCTCCGTGCCCTTGTTTTCTCATCTGCAAAATGAGGATGTTTTACAAACGTTGATTATCAGAATTAAGTAATTTATCCTAATAACAGTTAGAACAGTGCTTGGCACATAGTAAGCACTTAATAAGTGTGAGTTTTAGTTTGTAAGCCTCTGCTACCAGTATCCGTAGCTACCAATAACTATTTGTTAAAGAGAATTTATTGAGAAACTGGCGTGTACCCAACATTAGGTACCAGGATTTAGAAGCATCCATTGGCCTTGTCCCTAAAATGCTTACATTTTAATAGAAGGAATGATATATATTCATCCAGTTGCTCATTCAATCGAAAAAGTCAAGGCTTAAATTAGGCTGGGCATTTATTCCCTCTATTATAGGATACTTTGGATGTTTCAAGCTGCAGTGTTCAAGGGGATTCTTTTCTCTGCTGGCAACACCTTTGAACACCTGCACTGCCCTTCCTTTTCAACATGCTAACATTTTTTAATCCTTTAGCTTAAATGCCACTTATTCCAGGAAGCCTTCCCTGATTTTGGATTAAGTTAGTTCTCCCTATCTTTTTTTTTTTTTTTTTTCTTTGAGACGGAGTCTTGCTATGTAGCCCAGGCTGGAGTGCAGTGGCACGATCTCGGCTCACTGCAACTTCTGCCTCCTGGGTTCGAACGATTCTCCTGCCTCAGCCTCCCAAGCACCTCACCCAGCCTAGTTCTCCCTACCTTATGCCCCATACACCCTACTTCCTCTATCATGTTTGAATGATTGGATGAATGTTCAATTTCACCATTCTTTAAATTCATAAAGATAGGCCCCAAATATGCCTTTATTTTGCTACATCTCCAGCATCCAATGTGGTGCCTGGCACATACAGGTATTCAAAATATATTTGTGGGCCGGGCACAATGGCTCATGCCTATAATCCCAGCACTTTGGGAGGCCGAGGCAGGCAGATCACAAGGTCAGGAGATCAAGACCATCCTCGCTAAGACGGTGAAATCCCATCTCCACTAAAAATACAAAAAATTGTCCAGGCATGGTGGCGGGCACCTGTAGTCCCAGCTACTTGGGAGGCTGTGGCAGGAGAATGGTGTGAACCCGGGAGACGGAGCTTGCAGTGAGCCAAGATCACGCCACTGCAGTCCAGCCTGGGCAACAGAGCGAGACTCCGTCTCAAGAAAAAAAAAAAAAAGAGAGAGACAAAATATACTTGTGAATGGACAAATGAAAGGGAATTTCTGGGCGTAAATTTCCTCTGTTGGAAAATATTCTTAATTTTACCAGGCCATCCCAATGGCAAATGGTAATTCCACATTGCAAAGCTGAGCAGCAGTGAGTTCTGAAACTTTCAGAGCTCACAAGATCCTTCATGGTAGTCAGTCTAGGCTCGCTGTTTTTCAGATGAAGAAACTGAGTCCAGAGGTAAAGGGATGCATCCAATTCACCTAATGGGCAGAGCGGGGACTGCAACTCAGAACTTTTAACTCCTAGAATCTTTCGCAAGATAAAAGGAGTGGAATTCCCTCAGTAAGGTTGATAATTCCTTTAGCACAGAATAAATGGGACTTGACGGTTAGAGATGGAGACCACTGAGGCAGTTATTTGCAACAAAGTAGCTTTCTCATTAGAAGTAGGCACTGGGGTATAGTAAGAAAAGAAAATTAAAGAAAAATATGGGTTCAAGAAAACAAGGGCTCAATTCTTGTATTATCTCCGAATACCCACAATGTCTTCATTTCTAAGTGGGTGTGATGATGCTTTATTATGGGAATTTTATATTTTACCTGAAGCAATGCATGTGTGGCATAGTAAAGAATGTGAGGCTGGGTATGTGGTGGCTTGTGCCTGTAATCTCAGTGCTTTGGGAGGCCAAGGTAGGAGGATTGCTTCAGGCCAGAAGTTCAAGACCAGCCGGGGCAATATAGTGAGATTCTGTCTCTACAAAAAATAAAAAATTTCCCAGGCATTGTGGTGCATGCCTATACTCAGAAGGCCGGGGCAGGAGGATTGCTTGAGCCTAGGAGTCCAAGGCTGCAACGAGCTACGATTGTACCATCGCACTCCAGCCTGGGTGACAGAGCAAGACCTTGTCTTTATGTCTCAAAAAAAAAAAAAGGAATTTGGCCGGGCTTTGTGTCTGGTTTCTAAATGGGAAACTCTAAATCTTTGGAATTTCCTGAGTAATAGGAGTCTTTGTTACTCATGAGCCTCTCAGACCATACCTGAGTTTATGGTAAGAGATGGGGTGACTCAGGATGGGGGCTGGTCAACCAGAAACACTAACCGCACAGTTAGACATTTAAGGCTTGGAGCCAGCCTAACCACTGGGAGGGGGTGGCTGATGAAGACCAAGTTTGACCACGTGGTCCACGATTCAATCCATCATTGCTATGCAATGTAACCCCAATAAAAAATCTAGACCCCAAAACTAATGGAGCTTCCTGATGACCAAAAACACTGATGTGTCAAGAGGGTGACGTACTCCAGTTCCGTGGGCAGAGGCATGGAAGTTCTGTGTTCGGGACCCTCCCAGACCTCATCTTTATGTGTCTCTCCTTTTGGCTAGTCCTGATTTTGTATCCTTTGTAATAAAACTGTAATTCTAAGTATAGTTCTTTCCTGTATTCTCTGAGTCATTCTAGCAGATTATCCAACCCCATTCAAGAGTCATGCACTCTTGAATTTTCAGCCAGTTGGTCAGAAGTGTGAGTGGCCTGGACACCCTCAAGCTTGTGGCTAGCATCGGAAGTGAGTATGGTCTTACTGGGGAGTGTGTCCTTCACTTGTGGACTTGGTGCTAACACCAGGTGGTGGTTAGCATCAGAATTCATTGTGGAATAGCAGTGTGTGAGATGCTTATGGTGGACAGAGGCCACACTGGTTTTGTCTTTAACACAGTTTCCTTATTTCCCTTCCTGTGGTGGTCTCAGAGCCCACCTTCTCTGCTGGCAACCCACTTCATGTGATTTGGCTGGGCTCAACAATCCCTTCACCCCTCTATCGCACTAGTGGACGCTTAACTGAAAGCAAATTGTTCAGACTTTCCCAGGACTTTTCTATAGGAAAGATGGTGGCTTTCAGCTGGAGTATGTGAACTGTGGTTCTCCACTGGCCACCATGCCTATCGTGTGGATGGAGTGTGCCTGAGAGTTGAAGAGAAAGACAGCCTAGTCAATCCATGAGTCTTGGATCAAATAATACTTCAGAGGAGTGTTATCTAGTTACATGAGACAATAAGTCACCATTCTTTTTTAGTTGTTGTTGCTAAAAGTAATTTGAGTTGGGTTCAAAAGTAACTTTACCATCAATGGTGGACTGGACAAAGAAAATGTGGTACATATACACCATGGAATACTATGCAGCTATAAAAAAGAATGAAGTCATGTCTTTTGCAGCAACATAGATGGAGCTGGAGGCCATAATCCCAAGCGAATTAATGTAGGAACACAAAGCCAAATACTTCCTGTTCTCTCTTATAAGTGGAAGTTAAATATCAAATACACATGAACACAAAGAAGGAAACACTAGGCACCAGGGCCTACTTGAGAATGGAAGGTGAGGATGGAAAAACTTCCTATCAGGTACTCTGCTCGTTACCTAGGTGACAAGATTATCTGTACATCAGACCTCTGTAACACACAGTTTACCCATATACCAAACCTGTACATATAAGCCTTGGACCCAAAATGAAAGTAGGAAAGAAAAAATAAAGTTTAAAAGTAGGCTTAAAATCCCCAGATTTGCCTTTTAATTTGTAGCACACAACAACCGACACTACTCCCTTCAATGATAATAATGCAAATGGCTACAGATTCTTTTACGTTTATTGAGGGAAGTGAGGTCTCACCCCTCTACACTGGAAACTATGCTGGCCCTACTGATTTGGTGGAGCAATGGAATGTGGTAAAAGGGACGCTGACTTATGATACTTGATCAAAAGAAGCCTCGAGCTTCTTCTCAGACTTTTTGGAACACTCACTTTGAGGCAGGACACCACTATGTATGAAGTCTGACCTCCTTGGAACTGCTATGCTAGAAAGACCACCCAGGGAACACTTGAGAGAACACGCCCACCTGTCCCCCAGCTGGCCTAGCCACTCCCCGCCAAGGCAGCCCCCTCCATGGAGACTCCAGACAATATATGAAGCAAAAGGACAAGTCAGAATGCTGCAAAGGACAAGTCACTAAATACTGCCCAAAGAACAGGCCCACAGGCAGGCTTGCAGGCCCTGAGCTTTAGGGTGGTTGGTTATACAACAATAGGTAAACGAAACAGATAATAATATAATAATAATGGCAAAGCTTTCCACAATGGTTCTTCCCTATGTGCCAGGTACTCAAAGGTACCATTTCATTGCTTTGTCAAAGCAACCCAGAGAGCTGTGATTGTGCCACTGCACTGCAGCCTGGGTGGCAGAGCAAGACCCTGTTTCCAAAAAAAAAAAAAGCAACCTAAGGAGATACGTACTATTATAAATCGCATTTTAGAGATGAAAAACTGACGGTTAGAGAAACAAAATCACACACACAAGGTCACAAAACTTTGAAGTCACAGAACCAGAACTTCAGCTGCTTGGATTCCAAAGCCCAGACTCTTTTTTTTTTTTTTTTTTTGAGGCGGAGTCTTCACTCTGTCGCCCAGGCTGGAGTGCAGTGGCACCATCTCGGCTCACTGCAAGCTCCGCCTCCCGGGCTCACGCCATTCTCCTGCCTCAGCCTCCCGAGTAGCTGGGACTACAGGCGCCCGCCACCGTGCCCGGCCAATTTTTTGTATTTTAGTAGAGACGGGGTTTCACCGTGTTAGCCAGGATGGTCTCGATCTCCTGACCTCGTGATCCGCCCGCCTCGGCCTCCCAAAGTGCAAAGCCCAGACTCTTAACTGCCACATTCTACTGCCTCTTGATTGTGCTGTGACAGCCGCAGGTGTGACCTCTTCTGGAATTTAGCCAAATCCATGGAGCTTTTGTCTTAAACAGAGCCCTGGCAATAATCAGCACACCCCAAAGGAGAGAGTTGATTCACAATGCCGTGGACAAAGTTAAGAGGAGCTAGCAATGATGAAGAACCTTCCGGAATATCAGAAACACACTACCTACCACCCTTATGCCTGCAAGGTCATCAGAACCTGGTGAGAGCTGCAGCGCTAGGAGAGTGAACACAAAAGATGTGACCTGCCTTCCTTAGAGAAAAGGAGCCACTGCAAACCTGCCATCTGGAGAGGAGAACGAACCCCAGCCTCTATCCTGCCTCTCTCCACTCCCCGGTGGGTGCCTTCCATTGGCCAAACCCAAATGGAAGCCAGCGAGAAGTGGAGCCCACTGAAGTAACCCGTGCTGGTCAGTTTCATGGGCACAGGGCAGAATGGAGAAGGCCACAGAGTGAGTCTGGGCCAACAGCAATGCATTATTCATGTTGTCCCTCTTTCCCAGACTTGGTACAGGTGGAAATTAGACATCCCCAAAGTCAGATGAAAGTACATGAGATATATTGCCCTCCTGGGGTTTCTAGAGTAACTAAACCCTATATCCCAAGTCCATTGGTTTCTGTCACCTTTCCAGAACTCATTTCCAAAAGGAAGTAACACCTGCCCCAAAACTCCACCTGCTGCATGCAGCCACCTCTCTGAATCTCCAGCTGGCAGAAGCTGACAGTAAGTCACAGGAGCGTATTGATTTCTCAAGGGAAAGATGAGCGAAGTGAAGGCAGAACTCCTCCAGGCACTGGCTGAAAACCCTTGTGCTGGAAGGTGAATGAGGCAAGCTAGGACTGGGAGGGGGAGGTGGGATAAAACCTTGCAGCCACAGCCTTTTCCAAGGAAAGGAAAAGATCTAAAGAATCTCTTCTGCACTGAACACAGTCAACAGTTAGCTGAAGAACTTCTGAGCTTTGCATTTGACTTCATTATATGCTTTTTGATTTCCTGGACTAAGCAGACTGCTATTAATTAGTTTTTGTTCAGGTTAATCCAGCTTTTCTTTCATTCTCCTACTAAGAGTTTAAGTTTGAAATGTCACTAACAACCTGGATAATTTAGTGTCCAAACCCTCAACGGTCAGGGAATTAAAGCTAATGAATAATATGTTCAACCAATTTAATTCTAGAAGCAGTTCATTAACATATCAAAAGACTTTAAAATGTGCACCCTCTTTGACCCTAAAATTTCCTGTCTAGCAAATGTTTTTCTTTTCTAAAGAAATGATTATGAATGTGTACAGATATTCAATTAAAATGGTGCTCATTGAATTATCGTTTAGGTTTGCAAAGACTGGGAACAATCTAATATTTTAAAAAATAAAATAATAATAATAATAATGGTAATAATAACAGCCAAAATAATTATGTCAAATATTTAGTGTTTCCCATGTACCAAGCACTATTTTAAGCACTTTACTTAAATTAGCTTATTTCATACCGAAATAATCCTATGAGTTTTGTGCTGTTATTCTGCGCAATTTAGAGCTAACATAACGAAGCACAGAAAGGTTAAGTAACTTGCCCAAAGTTACACAGCTTGCACATGGAGCCATGCAGGTTCATGCGTAACTTTTGCCAGGGCCAGGGCAAGGGAACAAATGAAAGTCTTCAGACCGTTTGAAAAGTCGTAAATCAAGCTAATTAACTGTCAAATAATATTTTTTCCATTGTCTTGTCTGAATAAATATGCTTTTGTAATGACTTGAGAGGCCAGGTCTGAATGTTGAATCCTCAGACTCCTTGAATTGCTCTACCCGGATGTCGAGGTGTGGCGAGAACCAGCCCATAGCCAACAACTGGCCCCTTTCTTTTCCTACCCCCAGTTTCATCCCACGTTGTCAGAAGACACATGCAGATGTGTGTGGACATGCCAACAAGCACATTCAAGCTCCACTGAGACCCTTCTACCTAAACAGTGGTCTCCTCACCTCCCCTTAGGTCTGAGGGTGCATATCCTGGAAATGTCATTCATCCTCAGGGGGCCCAGAGAAAAGCCAGGACCAGCCCTAGATGCAGATTTAGGGCTGCAAAAGTAGGAAATTATTGTGTCCCACGTATCAGGAATGTGGTTTAAAAGGGTGCATGGGTTCTTAAAAAAAAGTGCATGTCCAGCCGGGCATAGTAGCTCAGGCCTGTAATCCCAGCACTTTGGGAGGCCGAGGTGGGCGGATCACGAGGTCAGAAGATTGAGACCATCCTGGCCAACATGGTGAAACCCTGTCTCTACTAAAACTACAAAAATTAGCTGGGCATGGTGGCACGTGCTTATAATCCCAGCTACCTCCTGCTGAGGCAGGAGATTTCTTTCACAAATTGAGGTACATCTATAAAATAGAATACTATTCCACGATTAAAGAGTATATATATAACCATGGAAAGTTATTCTTAAAATCTTACAGGTGGTGGGAAAACCAGATACAAAATAGTAAATACACTGTGATACTTCTGTGGAAAAAATGATTGCTTGCTACATATGTAGAAAAACAAACAAAAAAATACACAAAAATATTAACATGTATCAATAATGGTCAGACTTGGGATAATTTTTATTTTTATTCACATTCTTTATCTGTATTTTCTGGGGTTTTTAAAAGAGTGTGAATTGCTAATTATTAGAGCAAAACACAATATAAGTTGTATTTAATAAGAACAGTTCTTGCCCACCAGATTACAAAAGGCCATATTGGAACCTTTAGGAATTCTATAGACTGAAAGTTTGTGTCCACCTCTAGAATTCATACGTTGAAATCCTAACCCTCAAGGTGATGGTATGAGGAGGTGAGGCCTTTGTGGGTGATTAGGTCATGAAAGCAGAATCCTCATGAATGGGATTAGTGCTTTTATAAGGAGACCCCAGGGAGCTCCGTTGCCCCTACTGCTGTGTGAGGACAGGGTGAGAAGATGCCATATATGAGTCAAGAAGTGGGCCCTCACCAAACAGAGTTCACTGACGTCTTGATCTTGTACATTCTCACCTCCAGAACCATGAAAGATAAATGTCTATTGTGTACAAGTCACTCAGTCTAACGGATTTTTGTGTGAGAAACCCGAACACACTAAGACAAGCAGATACCAAGATGAGAGAGATCAGTGTGCTAAAGCCAATTAAAAGCTGTCTGTTCATGTCATTTCCTCTTCCTGTGCACACAGGAAGTCTATGTTTCCTAACTTCCCTTGCAGTTAGGTGAGAGCCAATGGAAGGTGAGTGGAAGTGATATAAGTCATTTTCATACCTAGCCCCTAAAAAGATTTCCTGTGGCTCTCTCATTCTCTCTTCTCCTGGTATGATCTCAGAGACCCTGTGTTCCAGAAGTCATAGCTACGAAATGGTGAAGGAATGCCAAGTTTACATTATCACTGAATGAGCAGAGTGACTAACCATCCTGGTTTGCCTGTTCAGAACTGAGGGAGTCCCTGGGTCTCAGGATTTTCAATGCTAAAACCAGGAAAACTAGGGCAAGTTGGTTAATTAAATGAGCAAGAAATAAAATTTTATTCTCTTAAGTCTCAGAGATTTTTAGATTAGCCTGATACAGCAATAAAGCTTAGCCTCTCCAAACGATTACACAAAAAAGCTCAGGACCTAAAGGCTAAAAGTTACAGCCTAATGCTTAGTTGAGCACTCTATGTATCCTTGTGACCATTAACAGTTGACTTTAGCTCTCCGGGCAACCATTCTGTGATCCATACAAAAGAGATGACAGTTAAACCTACCCCATGGTGTCACTGGCAGAATTAAATAAAATGTAGATTTTGTGAAAATTCTTCGTAGCTATAAATCCCTGTGCAAATGTGAGTTTTTATCATTGTTAAGACATAAAATCAGAATCTCATTTAAAAAATACTTGCATATAGATAATTTAAAAGACAGACAATTGATACTAGAATGGTGATGCACATTAATTATTGGAAGTCGAGAAAAATGAGAGATTCATTCTGATGGGGAGGTAGGAAAATTCAGAGTTGGAGAAGCTTCTTAGAAGAGACAGCACTTTGGAAGTTTTAAGATCTAGGGCATCAGGTTTATTGCAGCACTATACACAGCAGCCAAGATATGGAATCAACCTAAATGTCCAACAATGGATGAATGGATAAAGGAAATAGGGTATACATACACAATGGAATACTATTCCACCATAAAAAAGAATTAAAGAATAAAATCCTGTCATTTGTGACAACATGAGTGAACCTGGATGACATCTTGTTAAGTGAAATAAGCCAGACACAGAAAGTCAAATACACATGATCTCACTCATATGTGGAATCTAAAAAAGTTGAGCTCATAGAAGTAGTACACAGAACAGGGGCTACCTAAGACTGGGGAAAGTAGAGGGAAAGGGGATAGGGAGAAGTTGGTTGGGATAGGGAGAACCTGTACAAAAGGAATAATAGGTGATAGGATGAATATGCTCATTATCCTGACTTGATCATTACATGATGTATACATGTGTCATAACATCACACTGTATCCCACAAATATGCACAATTGTTGTAGGTCAATTTTAAAAAAATAAAAATGAAAAGACACAGAGTAGGATTTAGAAGGAAAGGAATTGCTGGTGGAAGAGTCAAGTGCTTCCTGAATTTCAGTTGTGTGTTGTCTATGTATAATGTGGATCTGGATTAAATTCTGGAGATAAGTTGATGAATAAGGCATAGTTTCTGTTCCCAAGAGAAGAAAAAAAATATGTGGATGGATACATGGATAATAGGAAGATGATATATAGACAGATGGATATTTAATAGAGTAGATTTTTTTCCCATGGTATTGGCCACTTAGCATCATTTGGAAAACTTTCTTCTATTTAGAGAATTTCCCACACGTGAGCCCTATCTTGGCAAAACACAAGTTAGATTCATTTTTCCAGTCTCTCTTCCAGCTATGTATTTAGCCTAGGCTCCACCATTCAGACACTCCCAACATAAAAATATGCTTGCATTGTATCTATCATTTGGTAATGGTGGAGATTAAGGTGTCCAGATTTTAAGGTGAGCAATCTTTATATCTGGTTCCCAGTGTCACTGGTGAGAATTGCAATGTTCACATGAGCTGTGATGTTGGTGCCAAGAAAGGAATGACAGTTTTTACTGGGGCAGCCATCATAGTGTGTGCTGTAGATATCATTCTCAGTTCCCTACACTATAAGCTTGACTCTACAGACCTCCTAGAGATTCTGTGAGTCACCCCGTATCTTTTAACAAATATTTATTTGAATTAAACCAGCTAAATTGAGCTTTGTGGTTTTCAGCCAAGAATGCTAATTAGACCAATAGATAGAAGAGTAGATAGATAGATTATTGATACACGGCTAGATGACAGATAGATAGAAAATATATATATATATATATATGAATAGGTAGATAATAGGTGATAGATGATAGATGATAGATAGATAGATAGATAGATAGATAGATAGATAGATAGATAGATAGATAGATTTTGCACAAAATATAAAATAATCACTTGAAGGCACTGGAGAGTGACTGAGAGCAGGAAGATTCTAGAAAAGAGTTGATACTGGGAGGGAAAGAACTGCACTGAGTGAGCTTCCTATTTTCATTGCTTCTATTCTAGTCTGAGAGCAGGCACCAATCTGCACCAGTCCAGAAAGGAAAGAGCCAGAGAGGGAGTCCTCCAGATTGTGTATGTAAACTCTACTCAAATCTCTGGTTGACTCCTGAACCATACACACATGGGTGGACTCCAAGAAGCCTAGCAAAGGCTAAAAGAACTGTACTGAGAATTGAGTTTCTGCCTACCAAAGGAGAGATAGTACTTGCACTACAAATTCAACCAAGTTAAATGGTTACTGAAACCAAAGACCTGTCTATGTATGTATGTATGCACGTATGTACGTATGTACGTATGTATGTATGTATGTATCTATCATCTATTATCTATGTTATCTATCTACTTACCTATCTATCTACCTACCTACCTATCAACCTACCTACCTGACTACCTGTATATCTATCCATCTGTTTTCTTCAAGGGAATTTAACAGACTTTGGAGTTTCTAGAACATGACACTCACCACATTCAGGATATAATCCAAAACCCCTCCAAAGACAAATGAGCAGTTTGACCTGAGAGAAGTCTTGAGTCATTCATTTATTTCAAAAATATCTGTTGGGCATCTCCTATATGTCAAGCATGCTAGAAGCTTAGGATACAATCATGAACCCAGATTCATTCACTCCTTAACAGATGTTTGCCAAGCTCCTACTGCATGTCAGGTACTCTACTAAACTAGGAATATTGTGACTAAGTATCAAGGTAAGCACCTTACCCTCATGAAGCTTTTATTTTTCAAGGAAAGGCATTCATGAAGCACCCACTTACCAATTAATTAATCATACTGATTGGGATTTGTATTATGAAGAAGTTCAGGAGATGGAATGATCCAGCAGACTGCTCTGCCAGGATCCCCAGGGAGTGTGGAAGACTTGTTCCATCTTGTTAGCGCTTGAACGGAGACAATTGTGCTAAACATATTTTGGCCTTTTACTCCTTAGTAGTTATCCAAAGGCCCTGGAGCTTTCACATTTGTGCCTTTCACACATTCCTTTGTATTAAGATTTTTTTTCTTAAAGAAGAAAAGCAAAGAAGCAGGAAATACATGCACACACACACACACACACACACACACACACAGACCCCACACAAACCTTTTTCTTCCGATAATTACATAACTGTGAGAAACCCTTCCAAGACATGCCGTATAACTCTACCAAACCTATAAACGTCTTGAAGCTTTGTTGGCAAGTAGGTCTATGCCAACAGTACATAAAATCCTTCATGGCTGAGTGTCCCTACAATTTAAATTCATATACAAATGTCTGGATCCCTGAAACCAACCCAACAGAAGCCACAAGCTTAGACATCAGCTCTCCCAAACAATTACAAATGGGAAATCCTCATTGGAAAAGTAGAGTCATTGTTGAGGAGGGAAATAGGGAATTATGGTGAGAGGGATCTGGGGGCAGGGGTGGGAAAAGAAGAGGTGTAAACTCCAGGCACGAAGATTGCTTAGGGGAGAGAGGGATTATTCAAAGGAAATTGCACCGGAAAATGTAACCTTGAGTAGGTGGCTGATGGTAAAATCAGTTTTTAGTGTGGGCAAGCCGCTAGACTCAAGAGGCAGAGGGAGTGTGAAAAAATGTACTCTGAGTCAGAGACTGCAAGTACCATGCCAGACCTCTTGGGCGGTAGACCAGGGGCATAAGGTATAAAAACTGGAAGAGAAACGGAAAAGAGGTTTCGGGAAGGGAGGGAAGCCCAGTTGGAAGGCAGGCCACAGGAAATGCCTTTCTTCATGTAAAGGGAACAGCAGGCTGTTTGGGGGGAACCTGTCGACTTTGTCTTTCTCCACCGCACCTTCCTTAAATTGTGAGGATTACAAGAAGCTACCATAAAAACCAAACAGGAAAATGTTTCACCAAAAGCAAAAAAATGATTGTACTTTGTGTACCCTTCCTCCCAACCCATTCGATGGAAGGAACAACAAGCTCAGAGATTTGCTCAGAGACTCTCTGGCTTTCAGACAACCAACACAGAAAGTGGAAGTGAGATTGCTGATCCAAGATAAAACTAGAGAGAGCTTCCAGAAGATCAAAGAAAGTGAATACTAGAATTCCATGTGGAGATCCAGAAGCCACTGGGTATTGACCAAAAGTCTCTGCATAGTTTCAAACTCCTGAATCCACTGTCCCCTGCTCAGACCTCTGGCCCATCTGCTGAGACATGTAAACAGCATGGGTTAGTGCTGCCAACCATCCTGTGTTCAGAATAGCGGAGCCTACGTCCTTAGCCCCTGCCTCTGGGATTTAGGTCAGATTTGCCAGACACTGAGGGTTTTGGGTGAGGTGGAGGGCACTGGGAAATTAGATTACAAGCCTGTCCTACAGGGACTCCTGTCTAATTGGAAGGAGAGAACAATGAACATACAGAGATGCTGGGAGGAGAAGATTCTTCTTTTCCTTCCAACTTGACTCACACCTCAATAAATTTTTCTGCTGAGTGTGGAAAGAAAGGTAACAAGTTTGTTTTTTGAAATCACCCTTTCAATAAGCTGAATAATAGCTAATAGTAACAGCACCAGTAATACTTAACATAAAGGCACAGAGCAGTATTTACAGTACACTATCGTACACATAAAAAGAGGGGAAAAGAGTCCATTTACATATTTCCTTGTATGAGCATAAAACATTTCTGGAATGATAAAGAAGAAACTAACATAACTGGTTATCTCAAGGAAGATGGGAACTGGGTGGTTAGAGGCCCAGGGGCCAGGGTTGAGGGTTTTGTTTTTGTTTTTGTTTTTCATATTTGTATCCTCCTTTCTGCCTTATGAACCACATGAATGTTTTGCCCATTCAAAAAAAAAGTCTTTAAAGCAATTTTCAAGAATACAACACATTGTGATTAACTATAATCACTGTGTTGCACAATAGATCACCTCAACTTATTCATCTTGCTTAACACAAACTTTCTACCCTTTGACCAACAGCTCCCCATTCCCTTCCCTAACCCCAGCCTCTGGTAACCACCATTCTACTCTCTACTTCTAGGAGTTCAACTTTTTTAGATCTCACATGTCAGTGAGATCATGCAGTATTTTTCTTTCTGAGACTGGCTTATTTCATTAACAAAATGTCTACCACGTTCATCCATGTCATTGCAAATGACAGGATTTCCTTCTTTTTTTTAAGTCTGAATGGTGCAAAAATAATTTTTTTCTTTATTTCTTCTAAAAAAAAAAAAAAACCCAGATACATGTGCAGGACGTGCAGGTTTGTTACACAGCTATACGTGTGCCATGGTGGTTTGCTGCACCTATTGACCTGTCCTCTAGGTTCCCTTCCCTCACTCCCTATCCCCCAACAGGCCATGGTGTATGTTGTTCCCCTCTCTGTGTCCATGTGTTCTCAATGTTCAACTCCGACTTGTGAATGAGAACATATGGTGTTTGGTTTTCTGTTCCTGTGTTAGTTTGCTGAGGATGATGGCTTCCAGCTTCATCCATGTCCCTGCAAAGAAGATGATCTCATTCCTTTTTATGGCTGCATAGTATTCCATGGTGTATATGTACCACAAAAATTATTTTTAAAATGTGTTAATATTTACCACAGGCCTACTATGCGCCAGGCTCGGGGCCCAAAATTGAGATTTAGGGGTGAATAATACAAAATCACTGTAAATATCTGATAGGCTGGCAAGGGAGGCAGCAGGTGCACCATTAGCCATGCAGCACAGTGCAGGGAAGCAGTGTGCAGGGAGGCTCTTAGGGCAGAGTGGCTGACAGAGAAGTTGGCAGAAAGAAGTTCAAGTTGAAAGAGTAGGAGTCAAGTCCTAGTTCATGCACTTCCATCAGTTGTGAGCTTGAGTAAGTTATTAGGCCTCTCCAGACTCAGTTTTCTTGCATACAATGTGAGAATAATAACAGTGAGGAAGAAAAAGAAAAAGGAGAAAGAGGAGAAGGGGGAGGAAGAAGAGAAGGAGGAAGAGAAGAAGAGGAGGAGAAAGAAGTAAAAGAGAAGACAATGGTGTGGATAATGATGATAGTGGTGATGGTAAAGATGACGATGGTAACAGTCTCAATAAATGGTTGTGGGGGTTAAATGAGATAATGTGTGTGAAGTGCTCAGCACAGGATTTCACTCATGGTTACCAAATCATCCAAGATAATGATTAGTAAGTTTAATAGTAGTAGTTATGGTAGTTGTCTCAATATCTTTGGGATGTTATAATACAAAAACATCAACTGAATTGCTTATAAATAACAGAAACTTATTTCTTACAGTTCTGGAGGCTGGAAAGTCTAAGATCAAAGCACCAGCACATTCCATGTCTGGGGAGATCCTGCTTCTTCACAGATGTCTGAATTCTCAGTGTAACCTCACAGAGCAGAAGGGGCTGGGAAGCTCTCTGGGGCCCTTTTTATAAGGACACTAATCTCGTTCATGCGTGCTCCACCCTCATGACCTAATCATCTTCCAAAGGCCCCTCCTCGCCAAACTATTCACTGGAGATTAGAATTTCAACATATGAATTTTGGGGATCATAGGCATTCAATCCATTGCAATCATGTTACTGAAGAAAGATTCAAAGAGCAATTAACTGATATGGAAGATTGTGGAAAACTTCAAGGGGATGAGGCATTCGGGCTGACTCTTTATAGAGAAAATGATGGGCACAACATCAGCATCTGCAACAGGACATCAACAGACAGAACAGCTTGGGCAAAGGCTTTTAGCTAAGTGGGTGCATTTGGACTCTCTGTTGTGTTAGGTCCATATAGTGAAGTTCTAAATCAGCTGACAGGAGAAGCAGGGGAAGAGAGGGAGATTTCAACTGGAAATGCCAGATCCATGACACCTTAGAAGTTATGATATTTTCTTGCCTTTCTGTCTCTCCATCTTAACACCTGGGCACCATCTTTTCAAATCAAATCCTTCCACACTTTGGTGGAATATTTCATGTAAGCTCACTCACTCTGCAGAAAGCAGACATGGTGCTTTCTTGAGAACAAGAGGCATGTTATGTTTATTTTTTTGTTCATAGTAATAACAGGTGAGATAATCAACTATTTGTATTGTTTATACCATGATTAGTCAAGCTTTATGCCACTTTTATCAAATGCATCTTGACAGATAAAAGTCATATCATTAGGTCAGCTGAATTACCTTTGTTTTATCTTAGGGGTAGAGATACCTCTGTGGCTAGTACTTGCTCCAAAATACTGGGCTACAATAAAAATTGAATATGGACTATATTATGTTGGGATAACATTTTAGTTTTGGTGGTTATCACTCTGATAGTTACTAGATATTTTAGGAATGCAAGTCTAAAATATAAATTTCTTGTTATTCTTTCAAGCATTTAGATCAAGTTGATTGAAGAGTATCCTGAGATTCTAAAGTGTCCTCTTTATAAAGCGTTACCATTTGAAGTTACTGAATATCCCTTAATCTACAGTATCCTGATATTGTGACAATTGAGGACCATACAATAAGATGTTGGATGAAGTTATACCAGACTCTAGATCTCACAGATAATACCTGATTTTGTGTTTTTGTGTTCATTGCAACAGCCCCATTTTCCCACGGCCTAATTTTATGTTTGATATATATTAACATTTTAAATGGGAGAAAATATTTACAAACCATGGATATCCAAAATATATTTTAAAAACTTCCTACAACTGCATAGCAAAAAACCACAAATAAACCAGTTCACAAAATGGGCAATGGAGCTGAATAGACATTTCTCCAAAGAGAGAGTTTTCAAAGTAATTTGTCACCATGAGCAAGACAGATGTTCACAAAAACATGGTTCTAAACTCTGTTTTCACCTATTGAAAAGCTGGAGGTGGGAATTGAACAATGAGATCACCTGGACTCTGGAAGGGGAACATCACACACCGGGGCCTATTATGGGGAGCGGGGAGGGAGGAGGGATGGCATTGGGAGTTATACCTGATGTAAATGAGGAGTTGATGGGTGCTGATGAGTTGATGGGTGCAGCACACCAACATGGCACAAGTGTACATATGTAACAAACCTGTACGTTGTGCACATGTACCTTAGAACTTAGAGTATAATAAAAAAAAAAGAAAAGCTGGCACTGTTCACACACACACACACATATTTATGTATACATATATATCCATGTAAATATAAATGTGCCTGTGTACATACATTTAATATATATTTCAAAAAGTCTTCTTGGACATCAAATGATCTTGCAAAACAACATGTTGATGAGTTAAGTGTAAATGAATCAGAAACATGTGTCTTGAATTCTCTTCAAAATACCCTAGGGTTTAAAATGAGGGGGGAAAGGTACTTGGAGGAAAAAAAAACATTTTGGGTCTTGCTGAACCTAAATCATTTGGAAAATAGTTTAAGATGTTTGCTAAATCCAAAAAGCAGCTTTGCTCCTACCACATGGCCATGTCAAAGTGACTCTTCAGATGAGCTTAAGCCTAACTTTAATTTCTTGCACATGTGGTAAAAACATCTTGGAGGACTCTCCTAAGCCACTGTTCAAGGGAGCGCCCAGAATTTGGGGGATTTTTGTGCATCTCATTTGCTTAACAATGACCACAGGCCCAGCTTTCTCCCTTTTCTTGTTGCACAGGGCAGCGCCTTGTCTGATCTGTTTTGCCTAATGCCTGGGCCGTTGGTATACCCCCAGGGGCCATCTTTTCCCTGCATGCTGAAAGCTTTGGGGACTGGCTCTCTAGACCCCACTCTTACTGGTTTCCGCTGAGAGGCTTGCTTATGCTTGAGAGTACGCACATGAGCATTTGCAATATTGTTTCCAGGTCTTTGCAAAATTTCCCCCTTAATCTACTCCTAAGTAATCACTGCAGGATGCTCCTTATTAGCAGGCTGGGCAAATCCCCTGGAATTGGGGTCATTAGGCATAGCTTCTAGCGCTCAAAATATCCCATGGTCCTTTGGGGTATCTCTCCAGCTGTGCAGATTCATCCAGATAGCCCAGAAGGGAGCTAGGAAAAACTGAGGACAGTGGGTTTCCATGGTGGTAGTATCGTCCCCTAAAAGGAGTGTCAGAAGCTTGTATGGAGCATGCTTTAATTGTCCCAGTGATGCAGGGGTGGCACTACTAGCATTTTGCAGGCAAGGGCCAGGGATGCCAGATATCCTATAATAAAGCAGGACAATCTCATACTGTGAAAAAATTGCCCTGTATCCTGCAAGACTTTCATGTAGGTGAAAAAGCTGTTAATTATCCGAGCCCATAACCTAACCCTGTTTTATTCATTAACACAAGTCCTTTTTCCTCGGTTGCAATGTATCCCAGATTTTCCACACATGACACACTACCCTGTAACCCAAGGGTAAGTTGGACTTGACTGTGTTCAGGACAAGATGGAAAAATACATCACTCATGACAACGCCATTAATACAATTTGTGTTGCCAGCATAGCACACCCATATCCATTGGGTGCTGTATTCACAGCAGTTCCACATAAAGGTGCAACATGGGATTATTTGCTATGCCTCCTCTTTGCCTTGTTTCTCACTTGAACTGCAATTATAGGGGTGTGTGTGTGTGTGTGTGTGTGTGTGTATAAATTATATGTATAGGCCTTATTATCTACGATTTTCATTTCAGCATAGTAAAGGGAGGTTACAAAACATGTGATACAAAAAGGAGGCATTAATTCTGATATGAGACAGAAAACCATTTTTTATGAAAGCCATTGGTGCCAAACAATGAAGGAACATGGAACCAAAAGTTAGTTAGCCTGGGTTCTAGTTTGTGTCTACCACTTATCGTGTGATCTTGAGCAAGTCTCATTGCTTTTCTGAGCCTCAGTTTTCTCATCTCAACCATGAGCACATCATACTTGAACACTGGGTCACAGCTTCAATTCCTCAAATGTAAGGAGTGAAAAGGGCCACATATTTGCCTATTAAGCCCAGAAAAATATTCTTCATTTGTATGGTGGGAGGTCCCCTCTACCAGTTTTCATAAAGAAGGCAACAATTAGAGGCAATGTTTTACTTTACCTCTTCTTATAGAAATATCATCACAGGTTAATTTCTTATGACTTTGAGACTACAAGTGCAATGATACATGACAATTGAGACTTAGTTTCAATGATAAAGACACAAGAAAGAGAAACAGAAACCATACAAAAGTAT
>NW_012108685.1:34497-37283 GCF_000951045.1 Mandrillus leucophaeus
CCCAGCCCCCAGATCTTTGAAATATCTAAGAAGGTGGAAATCTAAAGTTTTATGCAACATCTATGTTTAAAAATTGGTTCATCTGAAAGAAAATTTAATAATGCATCTGCCTATAAAAGCCTAACATCTATGTGTTATAATCTGCCATGGACCTCTAGTTAGAGATCTTTAGAAGAAATAAATTCTAGTTAGAGATCTTTAGAAGAAATAAATAAATGTAGAAGAAATAAATAAATGCTTTTAGCTCTGGAAATCTAGTATTCTAAATCAGGAGTCAGCAAACTTTTTCTGTAAGGGAACAGATAGCAAATCGTTTAGATTTTGCAGGCCGTGAGGTCTCTGTTGCAACTACTCAGCTCTATCCTCGTAGTGCAAAAGCAGCCACAGACAATGCTTACACATGGGTGTGCTACGTTCCAATAAAACTATACTTACCAAAAAAAGGTGATGAACTGAATCTGGCCCTTTATGACCTTTGTTCTAAGTAGATCTCTCTCTACATCAGCCTGCAAACAACCATTAAAAGCAAATAGTGATTAATGAATGTTTGAAGTTCTTTAGAAAACAGTTCAAGATCTCACTTGATAACATATTTGGGTGATCTCTCTTCATTGCACGTCCAAAAGAGCAATTGCGTCAGCACCATGGCTGTCCCTTTCCTTATTTACATGTAATTTTTTTAAAGGACCAGTTGTAACATTGAAAAGTCTATAAATGTGAAAAAATGATTTGTGGTGTATAGTCATAATTGACTAATGGGGATGTGGGAAAGCCTGTTTTGCGTTTAGATTTCTGATATCATCTTGTTACAGTGTCTAGAATATTCCCTTTGGTTAAAGCAGTGCCAGAAATCTTGTTGGGAAATGGTGAGAAATTCTGACCTTGCCAGATGCTTGGTTGCTGGATTAGTCAAAAGAGTCCGTGGAAGGAAGGCTCTAAGGTGCACGGCCAGCCCGGTGTCCAGCCTGGGTATCAAGAGCAAGCCCCGCTCAGTTTCTCAACAGATGTGTGCCTGAGGCAAGTCATTTAAATTCTTAACTGTAAAATGAGGAATATGAGCTCATTGATTTCAAAAAGTCTACAATTGTGTAATTTCTAAAATCCCCCACCCAACCCACTGAGCCAAATGAGAATTCTAGAAAATGTTTTACAATGATAGGAGCTGATTGAACAAGCATATATTGGACGGCTATTGCTTTTATCCTCTCGAATCCACTTTCCTTTCTTTGGGTAAAACCCCCCAGTGTTCCCTTTGAACTATCACCCTTCCCCTATTCTCAAGCCATATGGGAAATGTCAGCTGATTACTACTTTTGGCGCTGAGAATGGGCACATGACACAGTTCTGACCAGTTAGAGCATGCCATTTTTTTTGGCCAGTGATTCGCTCAGGAATGAACATGTGACTTGAATTCACCCAGTGAGAGTCACTTCTCAGAGGTCTGGGGGAATAATGAGTAAAGTGACTTTCTTTGTCCCGCCAAGACTGATAACCTAGAAAGGTATAAACCTGAAGCTTATATGCAACCTTCTTGGCCAATTTCAGAATGAAGGTAACTAAGAGGAAATAGAGCTGATGGAAGGATAATTATAGGTTCTGACAATATGGTTTAAGTGCCTGAGTGCAGTCATGACTAAAGCTAATTCTATTTCTCCAATATTCTTCTTAAGTTTACATAAGAAATAAACTCCTTCAAAAAATATTTACATGACTTTTAATAGGAATTTGTTTTTTTGTTGGCAATCAAAGAATAAGTGGCCAAAGAGTAGGAATGTGAGTACAAACTGCTGTATATTTCCTCAGCCACCACCTTTAGCAGGGAAGAGATTTTAGGCGCCAGGAGACCTTGATTCTTGTCCCAGTTCTGCGGTGCTGACGATGTGACTCTGAGCAAATAGCTTACTCACCCTGTGCTTCAGTTGCTTTTTCTGTCAAATAGTAAAACCTGGTTAAGTTGATGAATGGCTCAGAGATGATGCCTTAATCATTTGGTTCTAAGAGACAGAAAGCTACTCTAACTCAAGTAAGAAGACACTTATTTGGAAGGTCTAGGAAGCTCTCAAATCGCTCAAAGGAGGAAATATATTTGAGCCTTACAAGGGCCTGGCATTCCCTCGATCTTTTCTTTTGGGTGTTCTGGGAGTCTCCCATCTACTTTTTTGTTGTTGTTTTTCTCAGTGTCTTCTATTTTCTTTTCTTTCTTTGTAGAGGAGTATTATTTGCCCTATTAAAAAATCTCCCCAGGCTTGGCAGTGCTAGTGTCAGCATTAGGTGTTTGAAACCTTAGCAGTGCCCAGTCATTAACTCAGAATCTTCCATTCCAAATTCCCAGGGCAAAGAAATGGAATTGGCTTAGTCTGGGCCAAGAATCCAACATGTGGTCACAGAGGAAAGGTATGGCAGCCCCCTCTGGGACAGCAGAGGGACAAATTCTCCAAGGGAAGAGTAGGTAAGAAAGAACCTCACACAATTCATTGCACATAGTAGGTGCTTAATAAACATTACTATTTATTCTTACTTTTTCTCCTTCATTTTCCAACGCTTTTCTTTTTTTTCTCCTCAACATACCCTTCCTCCTCCTTTTCTTCTTCCTCCTCCTTCCCTTGCTCCTTCTCCTCCTTCTTAATATTATCAATGGTATTTGTACTGCTGTTAGCATAACTTTCATTTCTCAAAATCTCTTCCTTAATTTTGAATGTGAAGAAATGAGAAAAGAATTTGATTTCTAAGCATACGTTTTAGAAAAGATCCTCTTTGATTCTTACTTCCATCTTTAAAATGAAGCT